>NW_022196912.1:46958434-46995643 GCF_008632895.1 Mastomys coucha | reverse complement strand
GTAAGTGCCAGCCTGTCTCCGAAGATACAGGATACATAATGAGGAGATCTAGCTGTTTCCAGGTTGTTTATGGCCAAGCTTACGTTCAGCACAAGGACTCTTGTAATTTTTTTTTTTTTAAAAAAAGGATGTAATGAAGTCCAGCATGCTCGGCAGTGTATACCTGTACTCTCAGGTTGTGAATCCAATTTTGAGACTGAGGTAGGAGGGTTTCAAGTTTGAAGCCAACCTGTATTTTATATAAAGCAACATGTTGTTCAAAAAAAAAAAAAAAAACCAACTAAGATCCATGTTATATAGTTAAGTAACTAAAACACCAACTGTACCTTTATTCCCTAGATTTCACACAGCCTTGGTTTTACAGTGACATTACCATATCTGATTGTTTGATCTGCTTAGGCTGCATTCACACCACTGCTAAACAAGGAAGCAGGCTGCTCAGTCTTGTCAAGGCTCTTATTTTATGGGACTATCAGTAGTTTCAGGAATCTACTGTGGCTGGAAGGTGGGGGAGGGGCTATACATTTTTTTTTTTTTTTGTTACTCACCTCCTTCCTTGAGGGCTGGTAACAACAACAACACAAAAAAGGTGCTGTGCTATGTTCTGTGACAGGCCTGAGGTATGTAGCCTTCCCGTGCTCTGTCCTGACTCCCTTCAGCCACACTCACTCCCCAGAAGCCCCCTCAGGGTGAGGCCTACACACACGCCTTTGGTCTCCCATCAAAGGCTGCTTCCTGACAGGGCACAAACTTCAGGAAGGAGGTCACATTTAACTGAGCAACCTGAGTGCTCCAGACAGTAATTCTGTCACGGGCTCTCATCAGAGAACCAAGAAGCAAACCATAGTCACAAATACCCATGTGAACTTCTTCCCAGTTCCCAGACACACTCCATGGAACTTGTTCCCACACGTATCACATACCATTTTCGGATTGCCACCAAATTTTAAGGCGGTTTGGAGCAAACGTTGTGACCACATTTTCAATGAGATGGCTGTCAGGATTGTGGGTCTCATGATAAGGATCTCGGGAATCGCATATGAAGCATTTCTTGTCCTCCTGAAGACATAACAGTTGCATGAGTCCATGAAACAATGTCATTAAAAAAAATAAAAAAATCATGAAGTCACAGAACAGAAGACAGACGACCACCTTCAAGAAAGATGAGTGTGGAAAAATTATATGCTGTATAGCCTATTTCTCACTTTTAAACTTACTGAACTGTCTAAAATGCTCCAGAAAAACTGTTTCCTCTTTTCCTGCAACTTAAGACCAAGAGTAAAATAGGACATTGTTTCCATAAGCTACTAATTTAGTCAAAATTAAATGTCTCGGCTTACGTCTTGATCTCTGTGTGCAGCTTACTCAGAAGTCAAATGCAAAAGAAGCATCAGAGAGCTTCTGCTGACTTAACGAAAACTGAAAGGAAAGGAAAACAAACAGACAAAACAACAAAAAACAAAAGAACAGAAAACAATTCCTGATTTTCTAAAGCCTATGTGAAGCAGGAACCAAGGATGAGCCAAGGCATCCTGAGGCCTTGGGAGCCAGGCTCTTAGTTTCTGGTTTGTCCAAGGATGGGGTATGGGGAGCAGGCTAACCTGAAAACTGCTCAGAGTATCTGGGGCAGGAAGTCCTATGCTGGGATCACTATACACTGTAAACGGAGGACACTTCTGAGGATCCCACATGAGCACAGGCTAGAATGAGGACAGACTTTGGTTTCCACAGAAGTCAATTCATTTCTTGTTTTCTCTTCTTTTTTTCTAAATGGCAGCCACAGCCACTCCAGGGTAAGATCTCTCCTCTCCACAGCATGTCACAGTGGACCTTAAACAACACTTAAGGGCTTCTGTTCCCATATGGAGCTTGGCTCTGTGCCTAAATTTTCTGGAATAAAGATTATTTTTACATCTACAAATGATGTGAAGAATGAATGAGATAGCTATAGACCAATACACATCTTATAAACATAATTTGGTCAGAGGTGATATAACGTCAATATAGACTGTACTTTAACATTTGTATTTATTTAATTAACTTCTCACCAAAAGATGATTCGAGGATGGGGGGGCAGGGGACAGGACAGGATGGGGGGGCAGTCAGGGAGGGGTCACAAAGGGATCAGAACTGCAGTACCATGTCTTCATTCTCTCCTCCTCATGTTTCACAGAGAAGGAAGATCTCGAGATCCCAGACAAGCATTCTACAGTGCCACAGAGAATCATACAAACCAGGGAGGCTGGCTCTACTTGCTTTTAAGTTTTCACTGTGGACAAAGCTGATCTCAGGATCCGGTGATTCACTGACAGAGCACCCTGACCTCTGAAGTAAATGTTAGCAAGACATTTTAGGAGAAATTAAGATGCTAATATTAGAAAAGGTAACATGAATTGCCTTCATTAACTTGTAGTCAAGGAAACTAGTTCTGAAGAACAATTACCAGAACTACAAAAAAAAAAAGTTTAATTATAGCCTCCCTTCTAATCAGGAGGAAGCAGTCTAGACAGCTCTGTATAAACCTGGAAGCAAATGAGTGGGATCCACTGGGCCACACTGTGACTCCATTGCAGTACATGTACAAAGCCCAGTTACCCACAAGCACGGGTGAGCTGAAAGGCTTTGCATGCAGTCCTTGGAAGTTGCCCTACACGTGAGACTAACACTTGTTACTGTCCAAAGGCCCCATTCCCTTTCCAGCCTCTTTTTTATTTTTCCCCAGAGAGTGGGGTAGAGGGTGTTGGGGGGTAGGGGTGGAGATAAGCCTGAACAAAAAGACTTTGCTTCAGGATACTGTATGACTTTTTCCCTCACATTAGCTCTTAACTAAATATGGCCAATGAAACCTAAAACCTGAGACCACTTTTAGAAGCATACGATGCTCAGAAATTTCATTTCAGTCTTCCACTACGACGATGCCATGACAACCCTGGCATTTCTCAACAAGGAAGTATGTCTGATCCTGACTGAATCATCTCTAAAAAGACTTCAGTGCTTGGAGCATTCGTATACTCAAGTGAAAGATGGAAAACCCAACACCAACCATCAAAGAGGACTGGACCATCTTCAACACACAATTTCAAAAGGGTTTGAACCAACAGTATAAAAAACAAAACACTAGGGACCCTACAGGGCACAGGACAGGCTGCTCATCTGCAGCCCGGGCTTCCCCTACCAATGTTGGTGTTAGGTGGCAGGAAATGTTTGGTGGATTCGACTGTGCATTTGGAGACTGGGACGACAGGGTGAGCTACTGGCTTAATCCCAGGCTGCTGGTTGTACTTCCTATCTGGACTGACAGCAGGATGTGGAGTCTCCTGGGCAAGCCCCTTTGATAGGCCAGGAGGAGGAGGATGCAGTTCACAACGCATTCACTAGTCTCGCCTCACCTGCAGGTGGCTGACAATACAGTAGGGCTCTGGTTTGTGCAGTCCGCATGTTGAGGTCACGGAGAGCTTTTGCGCTCGGCCAATGAGAAGGTCGCCAGTGGCAGGATAGCAGCTGCCTTCCGCGCAACCATAGCTGAATTCAGGTACCTGAGCGCACACTCGGGTGCCCCATAGGGCTACAGAAGAGAAAATCAACAAGGTTAGGAGGAAGGAAAAAGAAAGCAACGGACAAGCCAGAGCAATAGAAAAACAGCAGGAAGCGCAGACAGAGAGGACTCATGAGAAAGGAGAATACATAGAAAAAGCACAGGGGAGAGATAAGCGCAGAAGAGGCCTGGAAAGGAGGGTCAAGGAGAGTCGGGTGAGGATGATAAAAAAAAAACAAAAAACAAAAAACCAAAAACCCAGACTCGTCATTAGGTTTGACTAGCAGTTAGCTGAGCGCAGCACCGAGGAAATCCAACTGACTCTTTTGTCTACTCTGATCTGCCCCAGCCTAGTAGAGCCCTTCTATGAAAGGTGGACGAAGTGACCCAGTCACTTCGAAGTGCCTGGACCAGGGCGCACTGAGGTTGACCCTGCCACGCGCTGCACACCCGCTAATGAAAACCCGCGTGCACAGGGCAGTGCGCGCATCCTCTGTGTGAGTGTGGGAAATCTGTGGACGTGGGGGGGGGGGGGGTGCGCACAAAAATATGTCCGCGTGCACGCGCCAGGGTCACCGGCGATCGAGCCGGGGTGAGGCACCGGGTTTGCCACAGAAGCTAATTCCCTGAGCTAGAGACGGCTGGTGTGTCTCTGTAGCTCTGTAGTGGCTTCAACGTTTCGCCATTCCAGCAAAGCACCCGGCCCAACTGTTCATGGTGCCACCCCGAGACAAACAAGGGTGGTTAATTAAAGCCACATGGCTCCAATCTGTTCCCAAGTCGAAGCCTGCTCTAGGCTCCGACACTTTTGTGCGTAATTGGTTTTTCCAGGACTCTCCGCAGCCTGCCCAGCCACACCAGGGACCAAGCCTTCCGCGGTGGGGAAACGGCGTTTAACTGGTAAAAGGTGCAAAGCCCTGGAGCGATCACCTCGGAAACCTGCAGGAGCGCGAGCTCTGTGCGCCGAACCCAGGGGTTGCGGGTCCGCGGAGCTCCGCGTGCGCGGTCCCCGGCCACCACCGAGGCGAGAGCGGTGGCGATCGATCCCACGGCGTCATTTCTAACCACTCTCCCCCACCCCGACCCCCCATGACTCCCTTCAAAGCGGGGGGTGGGGGGCAAACCGGCTTGAGGATTTTCTTCCCTAACGCCGGAGCACACCCCTCCCCCCAACCCTTATTGAGTTACCTAGGACACCAAAGGCGAACACCTGGAGCAGCCCCATGTCCAGTCCTTGCAGCCGAGGGGTCGCGACACGGGAAGGAGGACGCGGCAGGCAAGCTGCCTGTCTTTTCTTCGTGTCTTCCTTTCTGGAGAGGTAGAGGGGGAAAAAGGCAAATGTTGGGAGAGAGGAGAGGGGCCCTTCCATTTCCTGCCGCTCCCACGGAAGCGGGGGCTGGGCCCAGGAAGGGGGTCAAGTCGCTTAGCTACTTTGTTCTCTTCACCCTGCCGGGCGAGCGCTCTAGCTGCTCCTGGCAGCCCACCGGCCCAAAGAAGGGAATTAGAAAGTTTCGCCTAGGGAGGAACCTAGGGAGGCGTCTCTGCTCATGCGCACATGGAGAGCGGGGGCGGAGGACAGAAAGTTGGCTGGGGGTGGGGGTTGAGGTCCAGGTCCCACCTCCCCAGGCGCCTCTTTTGTTTTAAGGCAGCCTCTGTTGAAGTTGTATGGTATTGGTACTTGAGTTCCCAGCGTGGGCTGGCGAGTCCATTTCTGGGCGCGCTTCCCGAGGGGAGCAAGTTGGGGAGGGATGCGTCGGGGCTGGTCCCGGAGGTAGGTGTGTAGATCGGCCAGCAAAGGGGGCCGGTAGGACCTACCGCGGACTCATACATTTACGTTTATTAGTAGTGAGTCAGTCACGCAGTGTGCCCAAGGCTAGGAACTCTGGCAACTAGCGCTGGAGGGAGGTGAGCTAGGTTAAGCCCTTAGAAAGAGGGTCAACCTGTCTGGTTCTTAGGAACTTGAGCTCCTATAAGCATCCTTACACCACATCTCAAGATCAAAGAGACAGAGCTTTGCGTGGATGGGTGCTATATGTGTGGTGTCTTCATATTTCATAGGAAGGACACCACTGGCTGCACATTATTTGTACACGAATTTATTCGGGACGTACCTATAGTCTCTGGTACCCAGCGAGTTATGGCTCTGAATTCTCTTCTGTTCAGATATACACAAAATAACCTGTGTTACCTGACCCCAAGTAATACCTTTTCCCACCTCGCGATGGAAGGGTTGACACAGCCAGAAGTTGGAGATTTTTGATGAGACAACCCTTCTCCACACTACAAAGACAATCCTGCATGTAACTCCACCTTAAGCACGTAGGCAGGGGAGATGAGGGGCTCTTAGAGAGCCCCTCACAGCAATGCAAGGTTAAGTGGGAGTAAACAGAAAGGAAAAAGAGGTTTGGGGACCAGACCCCAAACCTTTGTTAAGAGCCCAATTTGACTGCCTTAAAGTGTTCCTTAGTCTGACCCTGGAAAGGTTCAGTCAGTTGTTAGACCAGTCAGATTTGATTGCTTTCCAGCAAGGAGAAGGGATTAAGTGGCTGATTGGTCAGTTTTTAACTCAGCTGAAATGAAATTGGGCCTAGGGAAGTTTATAATCATTAGACCACAGAGTACGCTGGTCTTCGAGTTTAGAAGTGTTAGTTAATTATTCTCCAAATCAGCACTTGCCCTGATGCAGTGTCTCCAGTATCTGCCCACGGATGCTTGGGACTCCTGGAGGCTTGGCTGCACAGCCTGCCGGGGGTTGGGAGTACCTTTGAAAGGGTCTAATTCTGCAATGGGCGTCTATAGATTTTAAGAAAAAGAGTAATATAACGCAAACCTCTTTGCTCGTTTCTCAGCCTTTAGGGCCCTGGACCAAAGTTTTGTATTGGCTTACTGCTACCTAAGTTGCAAGTGACACTCAACTCCTCTTTTCTGAGACTGGCTTTTGCTACAGTAGTAGACAAGTCCTGCTGGCCACCTGCCCCTGGCCAGTGTCTTCTCTCTTCGTAAAGGGTTAGTCACCTTCAGCACTTTTCTCTCCTGGCCACCTCGCTTACAGGAACCAACACTACTAAAAATACAAACAAAATAAGGGGCTTTGGGGTTTTCCAGTGATGCATGGGCGTGCATGGGGGCCAATCGGTTTGTCATCTGGTGTCTTTCTCCGTTATCTTCCTTACGGTTGAATCTGGAGCTCACTGAGCCCACCTCGTACTCGCCTCCTCACCTAAGAGTGATGATGTGCTCATATAAAAAGCTGCTGGATTTCTTTCATCTTAATTAGAAGTGAAGGGAGCCCTGGAGCACCTTGCAGGCACCTTGTCCATCATACCTTCCTCTCTGTAGCCCAGCCCTCTTGTCCTTAGGTTCCCTGCTTTCTCAAAGCTCCATGTTTGCCCCACCACAATCCTGCCTGCTTCTATCTCTACCATAGCTCTTAGCTTATCCAGCGGAATGCAGTGTAGTGTAGTGTACTGCACACACACACAGGACGTGGTCCTCTTTGACCTCTTAGGGACATATGCTTCAAATGACCACACCCTTCCTCTTTTTGAGAGTCCTCCAGTCCTGGAGCCAAGGACACAATTCGGATGTTTCTCCCTGGATTTAACCTCTTCCATTTGTCTTCACCATCTCTGATCATGCCATAAACACCAGTGTTCCCAAAAGTCATATCTTGTCTATTTCCCCCCTTCACACACGTTCATCCACATCCAGGGGCTCCACCAACTCCTCCTCTCTGTCCATATCTGTATCCTTTATCTGACTCAGAACTTCCTAACAGGCCACCAAATAGCTCCACTTTGCTGATGAACAGGCACATAAAATCGATGCAAAACCTGAGCTCCTCCTTCCACTCACTCTTAGAGAACAAGATGAGTTAATTTTCATTTGGATTATTGGTGCTATGGTTCACCCCTTACCTAGAAAGCCAGGGACTTCCATGTGCTCTGGCATGATTATAGGGAACAAATTTGGAGCTCCATTATGGTTAAGAATGACAGTGACAGCGGAGCGTATAAATTTACAGGTTGATGAAGCCAGCCCAGCTTGCAAATCATGGATCTCCTTCAGCCACTCCTTTCACCTAATCATGAGGCCCTGCTTTGATTCCTAGCATCTAGCTGCCTCCCCACCTCCACTCCCACCCTGGACATTCTTATTTCCAAGTCCCATCCTCTCCAGTCAGCTCCTCCCAAGGACTCCCAGGAGTTTTCAGTGTTTCAGACTTCATCATATTTTCTCTTGTTAAAGGCTGTAGGATGTATCTTCATGACTACTCATGTGCCCTCGATGGTGATGTAGTTTCACGTCCACACGGCTTTTTGCATAGCTTTTCCCTTTTCCAGCCTGATGCCTGATTCGGCATATGTGACACAATGCTCTAACTATGTGCTTATGTGCTTTATCTCTCCCAGGAGACAATGAGGCAAGGACAAGTACAGCATTTTCCCCCACCCACCCAGACACTGGCTAGCACACCACCAGGTCCATCAGAGGTACTCAGTAAGTAGTGTCTGAATCAAAGCTTAAGACTAGCCTCTGTTTTAAAAACATCCTTACTTCACAGATGTCTAGTTACCTGCTATGAATTTGTTTCTAGTAGGAGGACATCACTGCCCTATTGAGTTCATTTTAGGGATGCTTTCAAATTTTACACATGGACAAATTCTTGCAGCTTATTAAATTTTATACAACTTCCTTTTTTTTTTTTTTTTTTGAAAATGTTGCAAGTTCAGGAGAAGTGGCTGTCTTGGTAGTCAGCCTGCTCAGAGCTTCACTCTGGCTGGCTACACTTTCATTCATACTCACCCTGGAGAACTCTCTGGTTTGGAATGGGCAGGTGGGATTGCAAATTATTGGCTATTATGTCTCAAAGAATATGGGGCAGTTATCTCCTGGAGGCATTTATTATTCCCACTTGAAAAACTTCCACCCAGAACCATTTTCAAGGTCAACTAATTTCATGGAATTTAAATGCCAAGTATGTGTCTCATTTTACATTCGGATTAACTGTGAGGCATCAAGGACTTTGCATTCAAGACTTTGATCTTTAGATCGGAGAACCTGTCTATTTACATAAGCTTCCTCTCCAGAAAAGTACTGGTTCTGGCTGCTTTGAAAATTAGATTGAAGTATATTTCTGGAGATTCAGAATTAATCTCTCTCACACACGCATGTGTGTGTGTGTGTATGTGTGTATTTATAAGTTCTTAAGTCTTATATATCTGCTTTTACAAGAAAATAGTATGAATAATCACACTTTCTCTGGTTAAGGAGAAAGAAAAAAACACTACTTGACTTAGTTCATTTCAGGAATAACAGATTTCACTTACAAACCAGTTCTTTTTGTGTATTGTAGTTCCTACAACTTCCTCAGTTCCTGAATGTGTTGCTGCTTTGGAAGGCAACAGTTGGGTGTCTCAGAGTAACTTTGTGCATACCTCTTAAAGTGTTTTGAATAAGAATGTCTTCCACAGACTTAAGCATTTGAACACTGGGTCCCCAGTTGATAGCCCTGTTTGGGGAAGTTTAGAAAGTATGGCCTTGCAGGAGCAAATCTGTCCCTAGGGATGAGCCTTGACATTTCATAGCTTCACCCTGCAGAGAGCATCTCTTGTACTGTACGGAAGCACCACCTGTCAGTAAAATGCTGTTGGCCTATTAGCTTAAGCAGGAAATACGAAGATGAAAATGGAAGTTCTGGCACAGAGAGGATTTCTGGGAATAGAATCAAGTGTGAAGGAGACTTGCCCCAAACTCCGAGGAGGAGACAGACACATGAAACTGAGAAGGTAACCAGTCACGTGGCATGCTGAGAGTAGAATAAACTAGATCACTGAGATATGAGCTATTCAGGGAACAGAGCCGAAGCTATTGGCCTAAGCGTTTATTCATGTATAAGAAGTCTCAGAGTTGTTATTTCCAGGAACAAAGTGGACAGGTTACAAATGGCTATAAACACATCCCCCCACTTCCATTCCCTCTCTCTACTTCCTGATTGGGTTTGAAGTTGTGATTTCTCATCTTCCTGCTCCTACAGCCATGCCTGCTGCTCCTTGCATAGGTCCCCACCATGACAAACTCTTACCCCCTCTGGAATCCTAAGCCAAAATAAGCTCTGTTTTTCTTGGTCATGGTATTTTATCACAGAAACAGAAAAGTAACCACTCTGCCCCTGTATACTACATAGATCAGTACTCTACAGTTCTGTACTAAGTGGTTCTGTCCCTGATAACTCTTTGAAGGCTATGTCTATATTTTGCCCAACTTTGCTTTTCCATTAAGGAAGGGGTTCTAATGTATTATAGATATTGAATATCATTTGTCTGTTGCATGAATAAATAAAACAGAATAGCCTTTTGTTCTCACTGCTTAAAGACCTCACAGGCACATTACTGTCATCCTCCATCATAGGGAAAATGTAGACCACGGGTCATGGCTCACAGTGCAATAGACTTTATAATAAAAGCTGTTGTTTGTGCTTGTGTTTGTATCAAGTCTATTCCTCCAGTAACTTCCCTTGGATTGAGGGACGAGTACTCTCTATTCCAACCTAAATGTTCCAATGGTGGTCAACCATTACCACCTCCCTTCTTCCAGTGAGTGATTCAGAGATGGCTGGCTGTAAAACTCACATCTTGGCAATGACTGAGATTTTGTGTATGTGAATTCCTGGGAAGAAACTGCCTCTTATTCCCTGTAACTTAAGAGTTTTGTGGCTGTCAGCCTGCAATGGCAGAGGCTCAGAGGCTGCTTGAGCTTGGGGTCAACACAGAAGGAAGCAGAAGGTATATATCTTTAGGACCACCTTGAAATGTCATGATTCCACTGTGCCTGAAGCTAGTTGTCTTCCCTAAGCTCATTAATATGTTTGGATGTATAACGTGAGTGACAAATAAATTTGGTCTTAGCTTAAGATTTAGGCAGCTTTCTTTAAAACAGCCTCTAGAGTGGCCGTTTAGTGGCTGTTTAGATCCTGTCTAAGCTTTGAAGGCTTTGTTAAGTCTACATACCCATTGCATTTCACTTCCCAAGAAGATGGCAAGACCCAGACCAGAGTAACTTTCTTTTATTTTTGTTTTTTAAAAAAATATTGTTTGGGAGCTGGAGAGATGGCTCAGCAGTTAAGACTGTCTGCGCTTCCAGAGGTCCTGAGTTCAATTCCCTTCAACCACATGGTGGCTCACAACCATCTGTAATGGGTTCTGATGCCCTCTTCTGGTGTGTCTAAAGACACCGACAGTGTATTCACATATATAAAATAAATAAATCTTTTTTTAAAAAAAGGAAAAATTGATTGATTGATGATTGATGCATCTGTTTGAGTCAATGTGCATGTAAGTGTGCTGGTACCGGAGCCTGTGTGTCCTTGTAGACTCCACATTGTAGAGACTAGAGGAGGCTGCTGGTGTCCCCTCTAGCACTCTCTGCCTTCCCTCCCTCTCTCTCTCCCTACCCCCCCCCCCCAACCTCAGCTCAGAGCTAACATTTTTCTTGCTAGGCAGGAAATTATTCAGCCCTAGCAATCCCTCTGCCTTGGCTTTCCACAGGGCTGAGGTTACAGGGATGGGCTAGATTTGGCTGGAAATGTGGATCCTGAGGTCTCAACTCCTGTTCTCCTGTTTGCACTGCAAGCTGAGCCATCTCTCCAGCCCACTTTCAGGTCTTTTATCTGACAGTGGATTCTATCACCCTCCCACCCCTGCACCCCATCCCCTACCTAGCTGAAAGTTCTAATCTTATGTTTACCAGGAGCACCATAGAAACCCTACTAATGGAGTTTCTTCAGTTCACTGTTTACTCTTTGATTGTGGATTTGGTCACCTGGTTGCTAAATTGGCTCTTTAAAAGTAAGTCACAGGGACTGATGTCTGGGGCTGGATAGCTGGAAGAAGCTCTTTTAAGAACAATTTAAAAAGTAGACTTATAGCAGGATTAACATTAATGTAGCCAGCTGAACACTTAGGACGTGAGCACAGCCATCAACCCTGCCTTCAAGGTCCCTGGATTCTACCTTTGCTTTTATTCATAAAAGACCCACTATGTTTACTGAAAAACATCCTCAGAAGATTGAGTATTGACTCGCGGTGGATGCTATAGAAGAAAAAAGCAACTTAAAATGATGTTTAGCAGTTATCTTTTAAAACAATCCACCTAAATTTTTATTTTAAAGGTTGTTTCCAAAATTTTTATTCTGGTTGATGTGGCCTGCCTTTCCCAGCTCTGTAAGATTCAAAAACCCAATAAAAGCTAGAGGAGAAGATGCTGCATTTTCTCATTTCCTGTATTTAAGTTTTTATTTTTCTTTAACTCTGCATTTTAATCCAGAGTCTGTCTTTACTTGAAAGGTCAAGGCTGGACTTCCCATAAGTGCCTGAATCCTCCCATCCCCTACTCCCCACAGCTCCAACTGCACAGGGTGAGTACTAAGAAATGCAAACAGAATTTAAAAAGGAAAAAAAAAAACTGCCTCTGGTTTAAACTAGTTGGGTTCAGGGAATGTCTTTGTCCCAGAGAATCAATGTGACAGGTTTGTAACCAAGAGAGTAGACTAGGCCATTGTGGAGCTCAAGGTGTTAATTATTACCTAGGGTCATTCAGGAACTGGATTTCATTAGCAAGATGAACACTGTGCTAAGTGTTTGTGGCTTCTCACAGAACGGATTCTACCTCCCAATCTAGTAAGTGTTACCTGGGAGAACAGGATCTTGGCCCCAGTGTGGTTCTAAAGTGGAGGAAATGCCAGATGCTGTGTTCTTTCTCAGGCATGGGTAGTTGCGTGTCCTTTCTCACCGCAGTGTCCGGAGCCTTCTAGGTGAGTGAGTCAGGACTAACCACAGTTCACCTGAAAGAAAGGGCTATCCCTCTGGAAGGAGCTTTCGCTTCCTCACAGGTGTCCTGCTTGTTCCTGCTCAGACTAAGGCCAGCCCACCCCAGCCCACGGGATGCATTCTTATCACATCAGAAAACAGTCACTCTTGTGTTTTACTCCAGGATTAGGTGTTCTTTCAAATACTGGCCTTCTGCTAACCCAGGATGACATTGGGCATGCTGGTTCTCTTCACCATAGCTAACAAAATACTTCTGTTCTAGTGAAGGTCTAGGACTCAATGACGTCAAAATGGTCCTCTTTAGAAATCATGAAGTATGGTACCCATAATCCAGTCATCTACCAAGAGTTTTCCCCCCAATCCCCCGCCCCCAAGAGTGTGATGTCATCTCTATTTGGCTGACTTTTAGCTTCGGAAGCTCTGCCTACCTGCTTAGCACCTTAAGTCTACCAGAAGTGGTCTGGCTATCATTGCTTAGAAGGCATTTCTTCAGCACCAGTTACATTGCCATATACAGTGGCAGAGAGTCTACTCATAAGGAAGACCAGACTTTAGTGCATATATTATCAGGAAAATAAACAATGGCTCAAGTTTAAGATCATCATCTTAAAAAGTAATTTTAGAAAGTAATATTTTTTTTCAAACCTAGGACTTCATGTTAGGCAAGGACATTACTAGTGAACTAAAAATGTAAATTTATATAAAAATGTGATGATAAAAGAGATCCATTAAGTATTGAGGCCTTTCCCTTGTAATTTTGTTTTTAAGCAGAGAGAATGTATTTGTCTGAACTGGTAAAAATCAAAGAGAAATTCTAACAAGAAAGTCTGTTTAATCCCATGGGATTAAAATGTATCAGTCACTAAGAAGTGCCCTCACATCCAGGCACATCAGTTTCCTTATCTGTGAACCGGTACAAAGTTCAGATTCCTTCATCAGTATGCAAGCCCTTTCTTAATCTCTCTATGGTCTCCACATTCCCCATGTATCAGCCTCCCCTCCCTCCCAGCTTTACCTTCCCATCACTGTGAGTAGAATTCACTGCTTGCAAAACTAGAACCCTGCTTCCACTCTTGCCATCCCTTCCATGTAAAATGTGTTCTTCCTTGCCAAGCCAGTTTCTCCTTATGTCACAGCCGGCCTAGCCCTAGTGGATGCTCACATGCAGAACCTTCTCAGTCCTACCCCAGGCAGAGTAAGGACCTGGTCACATGCTTGTTGGAGGAAAAACGTTCTGGGCAGTTCTAGCACAGGAACACAACAGACTATAGCTGTGCAGTGAGAACCTGCTAACCTACCAGGTATTGTATGAGTATGGTTTTCCTGTGTGTTATATTTTAAATGTCCTGGGAGCATCTTAGAATAGACAGTGCTGTACACAGGGATGCCGCCTGAGAAATGTTTATCGGGTATTCTCATTGAGACCACTCAGGATGAGGAAACAAGCGCCTGGGGCTACAGCCATTGAGCTTTTGGAGAAGTCCTTGACTGATGGATGAGTCTTTTACCAGAACACATCATGGCAATACAAGGGAACAGTTGTTTTTTCTTTTTTTAAAGATGTATTTATTTATTATATGTAAGTACATTGTAGCTGTCTTCAGACACCCCAGAACAGGGCAGCAGATCTCATTACGGATGGTTGTGAGCCACCATGTGGTTGCTGAGATTTGAACTCAGGACCTTCGGAAGAGCAGTCAGTGCTCTTAACCGCTGAGCCATCTCTCCAGCCCACAGGAACAGTTTTTAATGCATAGAGCAGATTCACTTCGTGTAGTAGGACAGACAAAGGACAGATTGTTTGCTCTGATTTAGATACATGAGATGCTAATGTGGAAACTGTGAATTCAACATAAATTTGTTCAGTGACTGCTTGGTACTGCAATGAAGTGAGTGTAAGTTCCAGGAAAGCTACTAACAGGTAATGACCTCCTGCTTGTATCAAGTTGTAGCAGGTGAATGGCAAGTCAGTGTCCCCAGGCACTAGCTGCTTTGTCTGTAACGAGGTTCATAAGGACAACCGTATAAACAGTGATCCACAAGATTAAACTGTGCTTCCCAGGAAGGCAATCCGAAAGACATATTAATTTAAAATGCTTTAAATTAATTGGGAAAACGCACCAGATTATGGCTACAATGTGGTTTCAGTACAGAAAAAGTGGAAATAATACAAGCTGTCCATCATTAGTGGTTCATATCAAATAACTAAGTAATATGATACTCAACAATGGCCCTAGAAATATGAGACCTGTTTTCTTTAAGAAGAGAAATAGCTTTCAATTATGGAAAATCTTTACTTCGTGGTAGATTAAAGATAACCACACATAGGGTTATTGAAATGGGTCAACAGTTAAGTAGAGTATTCTTCCAAAAAACTCAAGTTCTGTTCCCAGCATTAGATGTAACTCCGGGGGATCTGAGACCCTCTGCTTGTCACCACAGGAACTCACATATAGGTAGCATATACAGACAGACACACACACAAAACAAAACAAATAAACCAAAAACTTAAAGGACCACCCCCAAAATTTCTATACAGCCCCCAAATGTTAAATGATACCTACTTACTTTTCCTGACTTCATAATTTTTTTTCTGCAGTGAAAATGTTCTAATGATGTCTTATTTCAAATTTTTTGTTGAGATTATTTCAAATTTAAAGCAGTTCCTTCTAGTGTTATCTTAGAAATGATCGTTTATATTTAGAAGTGAGGTTGACTTTGGAGATATTGAGAGAGCTCACATCTGAGAGAAGAGTCTGTCTTCTGGCCAGAAAAAGGTAAAAGAAGAAATAAAACTTGCTGATGTACCTTTAAAAATGCCAATACTTGGGCTGGGCAGTGGTAGTGCACACCTTTGATCCCAGCACTTGGGAGGCAGAGGCAGGTGGATTTCTGAGTTCGAGGCTAGCCTGGTCTACAGAGTGAGTTCCAGGACAGTCAGGGCTACACAGAGAAACCCTGTCTCGAAAAAACAAAAAAACAAAAACAAACAAAACAAAAAACAAAAAGAAAAGAAAATGCCAATACTTTTCTCCTTTTTAATAAAAATTTGAGTTTGAATATGGAGTGTTATGGTCTGCTTTGGTTTTAATACAATGTAAACATAGCTATGATTGTTTTTTGATAACTAAATGCTTCACCTTATAGTCCAGTCAAGATATAGAAAGATGTGGAAGAGCAGAGACAGATTTTTCTCCTGCTCTGGGAAATATGTTGATGTAAATATTCAAATCTTTCACGTTGTTTGTAAATTAGCATTGCTCCCCAAGGTAGGTTAATAGGTTTTCTATTTTGTTAAGGAAATAAGGTGTAGAAACATCTATACATTTCAAGACATCTGCTCTGTAGCCTGTGCCACAGCCATCCAAGCAGTAGATGGATACAACCATTATTCTAGAAACACCATTATTCTAAATATCAGGTCTGGAGCTCTTGTTTGGCATGCATGAAGCCTTGGGTTTAATCTCCAGCACGACAACATAAATCTACAAATAAAATCCCCAAAGGCGTTGAAGTTTGGTCTGTTGTTTTGTATTGTAATGTTAAATTCTGTATCCCAAGGTCTAGTTGCCTCAAGATGAGTGAATTCTCTGGAATGCCAGCTTATGTTATGAAAACCTTGCTCCTTAATCTAAACCTTTGGTTAAACAAAGATGTCTGTAGCTGGGCAGAAGAGAGGCAGGCTTTGGTTCCTGGGCTGGGGTCTGGGGCAGAGACCACAGGAGAGCCGAGGAAGAAGGAAGAAGTCCATTTTGCTTAGGTGGATGGCTCCAACATGGCCATGAAAGCCAGCCTGTTGGAGCAGGAGCAGCCCAGGTAGAACATGGCAACTGATACCTCGGGGGATAGTGACAGGGAGGTAGGCAAAGTAGCACAAAAGGCTGGTATCTGGCCAGTTCTAGTGCTTTAAGGTTTTTTATAAATATAAAGGTTTCATGTCTTTTATTTGGGGACTGAATGATCTAAGGTGGGGTAGAAACCTTCAAATATTATTTACCACAATACTTAGGTCAATCACATGTAAAGAGATTGATTTTAATTCTGACTTATAAGAAATGTTAACTTCCTGTTTCCAGTGAAAGCAACTGTACTCTTAATCCTGACGACTCCATCTTTTCCATTCACAATTTGCCTTCCTTAAATGAGTCACAATGCAGCAAGGCCAACACAAAGCTGAACCTGGACGTCATAAAGATCCCCAGCTGTTTATCTCTAGATACAGAATGTTTATACAGCTTTCCCAAGCTTTGAGCTTCTTCCCATGGCACAAATCTCTGGAATTCCCAAACACTGGTTTGGTTGTCAGATTTACAGGCTCCAGTTAACATTTATTTTGAGTTCTTTCCAGAGAGTTCAAAGGAAAGGGATACCTTTAATTGGTTCAATAGACTGAGACTCAAGAGTTCAGTTCTTTCACAGAGTCATAATCTGCATTCCTGTTTGGGTTTTAGAAACTCCTAGAGATTTGTGTATGCGATAGAGAGTTGCTGTCCTTTCTCGTTTGTGTGTTTGCTTTTGGAGACAGGGTTTCTCTGTGTAGCTCTGGCTGTCCTGGAATTCACTTTGTAGCTGAGGATGGCCTCAAACTCAAAGAAATCCACCTGCCTCTGCCTCTGCCTCCTCAGTCCTGGGATTAAAGGCATGTACGGCCATGCCCAGCCAGAGCTTCTGTTCTTAACTAAGTACTTTTCTTAGTAATTGTGTGTGAACGTGTGAATGTGTGAGTGTGTGTGTGTGTGTGTATGTGTGTGTGGTTTCCCTGCATAATCAAATAGATTTTATTGAATAAATACATAAATACAAGTAACACAAAACTTGATACTTACAATTTTGCCCTCTTTGCTAGATATAAATGGAATCCTATTTTTAAAAGCAACATTCGAAATTTAAAGTTTAAATATTTTTAAATTTTAAAATAATTCTGTCAAATGTGCTTAATAACTAAAACTGTATGCATGTTTGCTCAGTTGCCTGTTCTCAAGAGACACACTGATCTCAAAAGACTATACAATTTTATTCAATTACATTTCAAAGACAAAGTATTTCTGTTTGATTAGCTAGTATTCCCCTTTCTCCTTTCTTGGGATGGCTCAGTGGTAAAGAGTGCTTGTTGATTTCCAGAGGACCTAAGTTTGGTTCCTAACCCCATGTTGGGTGTCTCATAACCACCAGTAATTCTGGCTCCAGGGGATCTGGTACTTTCTTCTGTCTTCATTGGGTATTTCACACGCACACACACACACACACACACACACACACACAGATATACACACATTAAAATGAAAATAGAATTACTTTCTGTGAAATTTATCATGTTATTTAACTTACAACATCTGTCAGTTACATAAAGAAAACAATCTGCTGTATGTCTGTAGGTCTATTTACTAGAGCACAAGACCAGTTAAAACCTCAGGCTGTCTTGAAAGAAGAAAGAAGACTCCAGTGGGAGACTTCCAAGGTGCCTCAGCCCGTAAGAGCATTCACCTTAAAACCCGGTAACCTCAACTCAACCCCAATTGTCGTCTCTCAGAGGTGTGCTACACACACACACATATCCTGGGTAGACACACATGAAGTAGTAATAATAATAAAAGAGAGAGGGAGGAAGGAAAGAAAAGCAGTGCGGTGGTCATAGGAACAGGGACACAAAGTAACATTAAACAAAGTAACATACTATCCTGCTACAATGCCTTTGTTACCACTGCTCAGCTGTGTGTGGGACCCTGGTGTGGGACCCCGGCTAAGAACATACCCTTCTTCAGAAAACAACAGCACAGAAATAGGAAATGTCTCAAATCACTTGCTCCCTTTGTGAAGGTAAAGTAGCTTTAGATGGTGGACTAGATAGATCATGGAGAGTGAGGCCCCCTCCCCTGGCTCCTTTAAGTCTGCCCAGCCCCATGTAGTACTGTTAGTCATTGTACATTTTCCCCCATCAAAAGTACCTTTTGCTGGTAGATTTTTTTAAATTAATTTTTGTTTTTATGTGTATGGACGTTTTGCCTCAACCTATGTGTCTTAGTCGAGGTTCTGTTGCTGTGACCATAAAGCATGATATGCTGCATTGTAAAGCATGAAAACTCTTATAAAGGAAAGCATGTAATTGGAGCTGGCTTACAGTTCAGAGGTTTAGGCCATAGTGTCATTCAGGGAAGCATGGCAACATGCAGGGCAGGCAGACATGGTGCTGGAGGAGGACCTTGAGAGGCAGCGGGGGAGGGGGGCAGGGAGGGAGAGGCAGAGAGACAGAGAGACAGAGACAGAGAGACAGAGACAGACAGAGAGACAGAGAGAGGACACTAGTGAGCAAGCCACTGGACCTGGCTTGAGCATTTGAAACCCAAAGCCACCACCAGTGACATACTTTCACACAGTATGTATGTACACTACACACATGCTGGATGAATAAGGAGACCAGAAGAAGGCACCAGATCTCCTAGAAGCAGAGCCACAAACAGTTGTGAGTGGCCCTGTGGACGCTGCAAACCAAACCTGGGTTCTTTGCAAGAGCAGCCAGAGCTCTCACTGAGCCACCTCTCCAGCCCCCTGCTGCTAGATTTTTAAGGGTTCTTTCCCCCACCTTGTGAATGTTTTGTGAGCTAAAAATCTTAGTATTCACTGTAGGAAGCAGAGGCTGAATAGCCGTCATCAAAACTGTTTTATTCCCAGCACTGCAAAGGAGATGAGCAATTTTAACTGTCCTAAAGCTTAGATTTTTTTCTTTGTTTTTTTTTTTTTTTTTTTTTTTTTTTTTTTTTTTTTTTTTTTTAATACACTGTTGATGCAGTGGGCAGGAGGTCTAGAGAGAGCTTTGGAATGCAATGTGTGTACTATGCTTCATCAATCAGTGGTCACCAGTTGGGGGAGGATAAAATGCAGCCCTTCCTTCCACTAGCCTTTTGCATTTGTGAGGGAGAACTTTAAGACTTGACTGTTACAGTAATCCCAGAATGGATGGTATCACAAGGCAAGTGCTTGGCATCTCTGGTCAGAAGCTCTGCATTCCAATTAAGCATGTTTGATAGAGTCAAAGGTGTCGCTGAGGGTGGCAGGGTAAGCCAAGACAGGTTCACAAAGAAGCAGAGCCTCTCGAGTGGTCCTCTTACCATTTAGTGGCTGTAGTGGCTACTCCTGGTTGTCAACTTGACTATATCTGGAATGTACTTCAATCCAGAACTGGAAGGTTCACCTGTAGCTCTAATCTGGAGGCTGAGAGATACAAGTTTCTGACCTGGATCTCGGCATGGAGATCTTGAGGCACAGTGGCTATGAGTCCCAGAAGATTAAGACAGGAAGATCTCTGAGTTCAAGGTCATCTGGGATTAAAGGCGTGGTGGCACACACCTTTAATCTGGGCCACACCTTTTGCTGGAGACCTATATAAGGACATTGGAAGAAGGAAGGCTCTCTCTTCTTTGCCTGCTTGCCTTGTGGGACTGAGCATCTGCTAGATCCTTGGACTTCCATTCACAGCTGCTGCTGACCATTGTTGGGAGCTGGACTACAGACTGTAAGTCATCAATAAATTCCTTTACTATATAGAGATGACCATAGGTTCTGTGACTCTAGAGAAGCCTGACTAATACAGTGAGTAAAGCAAGAGATGACATGTAGGTTCATGTTTTCTCCAGAAGAGCTCAGTGCTGATGGACAAGTGGGTGCTGCTTCCTGTTGCAGAAGTGTGGCTTAGGATCACTTGCTTTAGCCAAGGCCTCCTGGGAAGAGGGAGTCTTCAAAGCTGTGTCAGGCCATACCTGTGAGGCCTTTGGTGGCCAGGCTTCTCAAGTTCTTTACTCCCACAAATCGGCAGAATCAGGGCTGCAAAGAAGTCTGATTAGCTGGCCAGTGAGTAGGAACGAGAAAGCATCTTACTATTTTTTTGTTTTTTGTTTTTTTTTTGTGGAATACACAAATCTGAAAAGGAATGTGTACCCATGGCTGATGCGCACAGAGAGGCTTGACTAAACGTGCATTTGCTGGCTAAAGTCTACTGAGAGGCCTGCGTCTTATCTTTATGTATATGTAAATTTTAACATTAGATCTTCTATGTGAACATAAGCCCTTATGTTTATAAATGTTTTTAGATGTGTCCTTTAATTTTCTTGTTCTTTGCTATGTAGGGCAATCTGCTTCCAGGATGGAGGCTGCTGGAAGGGAGAGGAAAAACTTAATACTCAGCCCAGGAAGTACAGCTGGAGCCTATCTGAGGCCATGACTTTCCCCAGGGAGCAGCTCTCCCTAATTTATGGTCAAGTGGACTGGAAAATAGCAACAGCATGTTTAACTTAACTTACAGAGCAGTAGAGGATGACCCCGGCGCTATAGGAAGAGGACGGATTTGGGAAGTAAAAGGAAAAGGAGCAAGAGGAGGACTTGGGTGAGCTTGGTTGGGAACCAGAAGGAGTTACAAGAAAAACAGTATTGTTGTGATATCATCATCAGCATCATCATCATCATCATCATCAATTTGCAGGTGCATAGTGCTTGAAATTGAGCCGAGGCCCTGCACATTCTAAACAAGTACGAATGCTGATCCACGAATCCAGGGTCCACGAATGCTCCCTGGAACACTGGGCCAGATTGGAGATTGAGGTACATCTCAAATTGTTTGTTTGCTTTTGCTATACATACAGGTTTTCTTAAAAGTTATTCATATGTGTACATGTTTGCGTGCAGGCCACAGAGCATTTAGTTTTCTTTTGCTACCATGTGGGACCCAGGGATCCCACCCAGGTAGTCAGGCGTGACAGCTTCATAGACTGAGCCACCCACATCCTTAGCCCCATACCAGGTCTTCTGTCCTTAAAGAAACAATTGCTAAGTTATAAAAATACAGACCTTTGCCATTTTCCTTCCCCATTCTTCAGCATGTGAGTATTGATTTGTTTTATTTGGATTGTATTTGCTAGAATGTTTGGTTTTAACAATTGTTGTTTGATTTGCCTCCTTGAATGTCACAGAATATCTTTAAATGGATTTTTGACTTGAGAATTGGAACAGGATCTGCAATAATTTTTGAAGACGTGAACTAAGTTTCTAACGATGCACTTGCCATTCGATACTATGAATTAGTGAAGAGTGACATTCTCAGCATTGATGATTGAAAATAAATATATTGATCAGCTCTGAAAAAGGTTGATGATGCCCTCTGCCGTGCAGTGGCAAATGCTCAGCTGGCATTCAATGTTTTCTATGTGAGTGTGTGTGGCATGTGTGTGTCAGTGTGCGTTTGCCATAGTGCGTGGGCAGAAGACAGCCTCATCTTCCACCTTGTTTGATACTGGGTCTCTCTTGCTCATTGGTGTGTACCCCAGGCTACTGAGCTTCCAGCCACTCTGTCTTTGTTGACTCTCATCTGCTGGGACTGCACACGCCTGCATTACTGTGGTTAGATTCCTCTGTTGGTTCTCAGTCTGTCACGCTTGAGTGGCAAGTGCTTAAATCCTTGAGCCATCATCCCTCGAGCTCCCATTTAGTTCTTTATGCAAAAGGAAATATTATCTTGTATATACATTTGCTTTCTATTTCTAGTAAATGGTAAAAATTATGCATATTCGAAAGAAGCATTTTAATATTAACTTTTTTAAGATTTATTATCAGTAAATGTTATATTTTTTTGTAACCATTTTATAGACCTATATTCCTGGGGTTGTGTATAAATTTCTTGGACACAAAGGGATGCAAAAAAGTTTTAAAATTTTGTTATAAGAAATTCTAGTTATTGAGATGAGGAAAGTTTTTGTCTTACACATATATTCATACATATTTGACACACTGTCTCTGAATGCTGAGAGGAACGTCTGAATAGTTCTCAGTGTACACTTTTAGAGTGACCAGCTCATGTGATGTCCAGTTTCATATGACAATCAAGCATACTTTTGTTCATTGACAGCCTGAGGCCAGCCTGGCTTGCATCAATTTGTGATCAATTTCTCTAAGTGATTACCATTGCTTTAAGAGTGCTCTGTGCTGACCTAACTTCTATGAGGGACCAAAAACATGACTGAACACATGCCCTGGGTTATCCTGGAGCTTACTATCTGCTTAGACACATCAGCCAGGACAATGGAGAGGGTTAGAGGCTTTACTTAGTTATGCTAGTTGAATGCAGTGGCTGGGGGTTTTCCAAGGCTTTTTCTGTGGGGGCAGGTTTGTTAGACTGGAGAGATAGAGTCTGGGACTAGGAGAACAATAGCTGCAGGCAGACTGCTACTCTGGGTGTGAGTGACACAGTGAAACAATCATGATGGCTGAGGACCTCAGATATTCTCATTCTCCCCAAAACCTATCACATGAATTACCTCAGTCACCCTGGTAAGGGGACTAGATAGATGAAGGAAATGCAGATACACAGAGCCTCTGCCTCGTCTAAGGTCAGGGGCAGGATTTGTACAGATGTATCTGGCCCTAGGTCCGTCATCCCTTCCCCCAAAGAAGGGAAGAGAGGACTGTTGTAGTGGGCTAAAGAGGATTTGAGACCCTTAACACACCAAAGATACTCATGAAGATGCTGTTATGGCTTTCGAAGAGAACAAATTGTGCAGCTTGAGTGGGAAGCATGTTTTCCTCTCACATAAAGCCTGCAGTGTCCAAGGGAGATTTAACCCACGTGTCACTGAGTCTCTTTTCTCCCCAGTCCTGCTCTCTGCCTAGGAAGGCTGATCTGCATGGAGAGTTCAATCTGTAAGAGACTCAGCAAGAGAGAGCATCCTGACTTCTTTGTATTTATATACCAAGAACTCCTCCTGAATTATCACAGATAGCTGCATCCACTAACCAAAGTCCCCATCTCCTGATAAGTGGCTTTCCTCCATATAGTCAGCATAAACCTTTTTAGTCAACACCCTTCTCTCTGATGGTCCCTGCCTGGTGCTGGCTCTAAGATGCAACAAGAGGAGCCTAGCGGCTTCCCACCAGTCTGCTCACACTTTTGTAACTTTGTAACTTGCTGTATATGCAAAGATCCCAGCTGTGTCCTCTCCTTCCTGGGCAGAATCTATACTAGGGTCCATGATGCCACCACCATCCCCCACCGCACCCATGTATCCTGGTCTCCCTCTACGTCATGTGTCACCTTAGTAACTTTGCCTGGTTGTTCTTCCCTACTCTTTGCTCGGGTGGGTTTCTAACCTATAACAGGCAGAATCATCCTGAGGGGCTTGGCTGTCTCTTGGGGAGCTTGTTTCCTGGTCTTCATGTAGAATTTCTGATGTGACTAACTGGGTTGCACACTTTTACCTGGTTTCTATAATGGGTCGCTGCACAGTTACCAGTCCACCCATAGCTTGTGAACTCCCAAGTTCACAGAACATCCACCTATTCCTTCCATGTCCTGCGCCATGACCCCATTGCCTGTCCCTGCTACTGTACCTGTTAGTCTCAATGACCTTGAATCTGGCTACTACTTGGTCCTTGGCTAGCTACCCTGCTCCTGCATCTCATTCATTCCTAGACCAACAACCTCAGAATCTGTCTAGATGTCTCTGTGTTAGTCCAATCCGACCTCCAGTGTAGGAAAAAAATTTTTTTCCTGTCAAGATTAGGAGACTACTAGAATATTTACAATAGAGACAAAGACAATGCATACCAATGGAAGTAACTTATTTTGTAGGATTAAAATATATGTTAATCATATTACCGGTTAATGATTTATAGTATATAGGTGTATGTTAGTCAGTTTTCTGCTACTCTGATGAAATGTTAGAGATAGTAAGCTTAAAATGAAGAAAAGCCCCCTTTGCTCACATGGCTGCTTTGCCCTATTGCTTTGGGGATGTGGTGGATTGGTGCGTCATGGTGGAATGCACAAGACAGGCCTGTTGACCTCAGGGAAGCTGGAAGCAAAGAAAGAGACAAGGAAGGTCTGACTTTGAGTATGCCCTCTAAGGGCTTGTCCCATTTCCACTCCCAGACTTTACTTTTTCCAGCTGTGACCCACCTCATAAAGGTTTCACCAACTCCTAACATTGCCATAGCTGGGGACCAAGATTGGACCCATGTGCCCCCGAGGATGTACTAGTTAGTCATGACTGTCAACCGGACACAAACTAGATTTCCTTAGGGAGAAAGAACCTCAACTGAAGAATTTCCTCTGTCATATCGGCCTGTGGGGAACTATCGTGATTGATGTAGGGGGGCCTGGGTATTTAAGAAAGATAGCTGAGCAAGCCAATACACAGCATTCCACTAATTTCTCCCTCTGCTCCTGCGTGAGTCCCTGCCATGGCTTCCCTCAGTGATGGGTTGTAACCTGGAAGTGGATGCCAACCCCCTTCCTCCCCAAGTTGCTTTTGGTCATGACATTTATTACAGTATCAGAGAAGGAAGCTAGAGCACAGGAGATCCCAGATCCACACTCTACTGAGACTCTTCACTCATTTACCTAGCTGAAGGCTTATTGGGTTATTGGCTACTTACATCAAATTCTCTTTCCTGGGTGATGGGGAGAACCACATTCTGCAGTGAAAGCTGATGAAAACATTCTGTAGGCAGAAACACATGGGTCTGAATCCAAGAGCAGAAAAAGAGGTGACACCGTTCACAATTACAGCTACATGATGGTGAGCCAAGGTTTTCTTTCTGTGCTGTGACTTTATACTCTGGTCTCTAAGGATTTTTACTGACAATGTTGTACTTCTTCCATTGAATCTGAATATACACTTATATATGCATACTCAGCCATTTGGGGGCTCCTTGTGTTAAATGTTATACAAGCAGAAGGAGAGGAAGATGATAAAATTGACTGTTGGCCCTGTTATAAATGGAGCTAGTGCTCAGATATTCAGGGCAGTGGGGAGAAGAGTGGAGGAAACCTGGAACATCCTTGTATTGTCAGAGCATGTCATCTGTATGTCCATAGGACCTGCAGAAGCTCACGGTTTGGGCTGGGGCAATAGTTGAGTCAGTAAAGTGCTTGTCACACAGGCAGGAGGACCAGAGCTTGACCCCCTAGGACCCACGTACAAATACTGGGCGAAGTGACAGCTTTGTAACTACAGGGCCGGAGGAAGAAGATGGATCTCTGAAGGTGGCCAGCTAGCCAGCTTCCCCTAATCACAGGTCCCAGGTCCTAATGAGAGAACCTGTTTAAAAGATCAAGATGGACAGCTTGTGAGGAACAACACCCAAGGTTGACCTATGGCCTCTACATGCATAAGCTCAGAGTCCTCAAGAAAGGTCTGGGTCTCCTGACCTGGTGAAGAGATGCTTGCTCTAGATGAAGGAACATGAACAAATAGTCACAAAAGATCATTAATCTAAGCAGGAGCCAAGAAGGTACAGAAACACAGATATAACCTTGTCAGCATGGTATTTGTATTTTTGCTTTTTATATATAAAGTATTCTTAGTTTCATTTTGTTTTCCTTCTTTCCAGACTGTTCTATAAGTCCTGCTGTTTGTTGGTGGATAGCTGTATACTGTTGGTAATAAGGTGTATTATAGACAAACAACTGTTGCAGAATCATGAGTGGGGCACAGACCCCTGTCTGCAGAAGGTATCATGAGTGATGAGACTGTGGGTTGGTTTTCCTAGAAGAAGAGTGCCAGGGATACATCTGTTAAGAATATGGAAGCATTTATTTATTTATTTATTTTTTTTTTTTTTTTTTTTTTTTTTTTTTTTTTTTTTTTTTTTTTTTGGTTTTTCGAGACAGGGTTTCTCTCTGTAACCCCGGCTGTCCTGGTACTCACTATGTAGACCAGGCTGGCCTCGAACTCGGAAATCCGCCTGCCTCTGCCTCCCAAGTGCTAGGATTAAAGGCGTGCGCCACCACCGCCCGGCACATTTATTTATTTTAAAAGTGAAAATGGCATAAGAATTTTTTTGGAAGTCAAACAGATGGGCTTTAAGGGGAAATTATATATATAATCCCACTGGATCCCTGATCTAGAATCTCACTCTGTAGCCCTGGCTAGTCTGGAACTTGTTTTGTAGATTGGACTGGCCTTGAACTCACAGAGACCTGCCTGCTCTGCCTCCCTGCCCTCCTAGTGCTTGGGATTAAAGGTGATGCCATCATGCCCCAATGATATTTGTAAATTTTTGGTGTCTGGCACGAATCAAATCTTTCTTTGGAGGATTCCAAAGATGGGTGGAAGCAATGTTCCTTCCTGCTATGAAAATCAGAAGAGCCCCAGGCCACAGAGGGAGGTTCAACCAACTGGATACTCAAGAACATGCAGCCGGAAAACAGCGACATGAGTGGCCCAAGCAGCTGTAAGTTACTGAGAAGACAAAGAGAAGCCAGGACACCATCTTGGGTAGCCGGGTATGGCCTTGGCTATATTCCCAGATGCACAGTTTTCCTTGGCTACACTTTCTTGAGCCATTTCTTTGGCTTTGCTTACTATTAAATCCTTTCGATTGATTCCTTCTTACAACCAAGAACCCATCATAATATTTCATTGGCTTTTTTCTTGTATTTTTAATATAAAGAATATTGTAGTGGATTATCTACAAAACTATCACCCCTGTATTTAAGATTTTTTTTGCTCAAGGTAACATATCAAGCAATGGGCTTTACTATGGCATTTCCAAACACAGGTATCATTATTCTTTGTTCTGATTTACCCTCCTCTTTAAGACCATTTGTGGGTGTGTTTTGTATGCACAGGCACATGCATGTGTAGGCATGCACAAGTGTATGTGTGGGTGGGGAAGTCAGAGATCAGTCTCTGGTATCAATCATCAGATTGTTGCTCACTTTGCAGAACTCCATGGCTACTTAGTTTTGTCATCTAGCAAACAGAAACTCTTTGACTCTTCCTATACTCTATGACCTATTCTCATGTAGACTTTGATCCCTGTAAAAGAAGGGTAATTGAATAGTGCCATTGCAGACAAACTGTTTTTAAAATAAAAATGCTTATCACATTGTCTATGATGGGATACCAATGTAAAAGTAGGTGTCCCAATGAGAAAGCTGGAGTGGATTCCATCCTTCCTGTTGGAGTAAAGAGTATGGATTTTTTTGAGGGCTGAGGATCTAGCTCATTTGGTAGAGTGATTGCCCAGCATGCACAAAGGTCTGCATAGTATCTCCAAGCTATGTAAGACTGGTTGTGATGGCACAGACTTGTAATTCCAGAACTCTGGAGGTGGAGGCAGGATGAATAGAAGTTCAAGGTCATCTTTGGCTACACAGCAAGACTCAAGGCTAGCTAGACTGCAAGAGACCCTATCTTCAAACAAATAAAAACCAAGCAAAAAAACAAAACCAACTTAGATCTGGGGTGATGGATTAGTGGGTTATGCCTCCACAAGATGAGACTGTAGGGCATTTTCTTTCTTTTTTCGGGTAGGGGGCATTTTCTTAATTAGTTATCAATGGGGGAGGGCCCAGCCCATTGTGGGTTGTGTCACCCTGGGTTGGGGGTCCTGGGTTCTATAAGAAGGCAGGCTGAGCAAGTCATGAAGAGCAAGCCAGTAAGCAACACCCCTCCATGTCCTCTGTATCAGTGTCTGCCTCCAGGTTCCTGCCTCCAGGTTCTTGCCTGGTTTGAGTTCCCATCCTGACTTCCTTTGATGATGGATCATAGTGTTTCATCACAGCAACAGAAATCCTAACTAAAACAAAAAGAGATAGGGAGGAGGGAGAGGGGTAGAGGAGGGAGAAGATAAAGTCAGACTTCATGGCAGTTGTACTTTTTGACTCTCTGGGCCAATTTTGCACTATTTTTCAGTGGAGGCTTGTAAGTCCCAATGTCAGACAAGGAAGCTCTACAACTGTAGACCTGAAGAGAAATTTCTAGGTAGTCCTTTCTGTAGGACTACCTTCCATCTGTTCTTTATGATCCACAGTAAAACAGATGCAGTTTTCCATCGCCTACGTTCTAACAATTTCCATAGTTATTAGTATTCTCAAAGCCCCTTGTTAAGTTTTTTAAGTCCCATTTTTGTAAGTCAGCCCTTAGTAGAAACTGCTCCAGCTGTCTTCCTGCATATGTCCATGTTGGCATACATTAATGTGAGAGCAAACTGCCTTTGAAAATCCCTCTGAAGGACTGCATTCCCAAGTAGAACTGCTGTGCTTTGTTACAGATCCAACATGCAAAAAATCATAAAGAATGTGAAACCATAGACTCACTGTGACATGAGACAGGAGACAATCCAATCTTTTTTTTTTTTTTACATTTTCTTTGAATTTAATGAGTTTATATCAAAAAAAATTAAGTAGTCATTTTACATCTAAGGAGTAAAAACCTTTTAAAAAATACAAAGAGTGAAAGGATTCAAAAGCAAGTTTATATTTCTTTTGGCTATGGTTCTGAACAATTCATCTCATGGTATCATATCACAGTGTGCAGTTGCATTTCACAGCAGCTGTTACAATCATCAAATTAACTCTTAAGCAAATACACTGTCAATATTGCCTCAGGGGAAACTGATATGCCTTCTATGAAAAGCTCCACAGTCTACCTCAGCATCACACAAAACTGCTACCAGTCACCATCCTCACAGGACTCATCAAAGTTGGTTGGAAATGAGTCCACATGAGAATTTAATATCTAAAAGGCGAAATGTTCCATGTATTAACATTAGCAAGATCTTTACTTTTTCATTACTAAGAAGCATTTTAATAGTTTTAGAGCAAAAGCTATTGGAGCTACTGCTGTATTCCCCAGGTCAAGCTTGCTGATACATCTTTTGTAAGTAGTTCTCAAAGTATTCTCCCTCCCACCCCCAAATTCTGTATTGTTTCTTACAAAACTTTGGTCAAGAGTAGAAATCTATCCAGGCAGATGTATATGCCATATGACAGCAAGAACAGTAAAACCCAACTCTTGACCTTAGGTTTTAAAAATAGAAGGCAATTAAGATGTACTCAAAGTTACATTAAGAAAAGCTTTCACTGGATAATTTTGAAGCAGTCACAAAGGTTAAGAAAATACTGATATCAAAGTACAAATGACTCCAGTGTTAAACTAGACAAAAGCTACTATATAAGAGGCTCTTTTAAAATCAAAAAGAAAGAATGCAACACAAGAGTCAGGATGATTTTTCCTGTTCTACTCATGTAGTTTAGTCTTTGTATTTATGAGGTTGGTTATGTTGACATCCGTAGAGCATTTTACATCTGAGGAGGTCACATTCCAACTTCACAAGGTGAATCTTCCCCAGGAACCTCTGGATCCTGGTTACATCTTCGTCACTGTGCAATTTCAAAGTAATGCAGTATTGCCATGATGTTATGGGGCATGAAGACATAGTTGGTATACAGTGCCATCCCCACCACAGAAGCCAGTATCAAATGGAACACAGTTCGTACCTGGGTCTCCAGCAGGTAGAGCGCAGTGACCAGCAGGTACTGGTAGTAGAACCAGGACATCTGCTTCCATGCTGGAGACATCACCATGCCCGTCATGCCTGCCATGTGCTTCCTGCGATGCAGTAGCATCAGGCTAGTCCATGACCCTCTCACTTCCGCCAGTCCAATCTTTTATACTAACCACTAAGAACATGATTGCTACTCTTCATTTGAAAGCAGCAGCAGATTTTTTATATATATATAAGCTACGGAAAATTACGAAAAGTAGTTCAGTATTTATGTTCTTAAAATATTGCTCCAGTGCCTTTGTGGAGAAAATGGAATCCTTTTGTTGAGAGGAATAGTGAATAGGGAAGTGTGATTGGAGGTAGATTTTGAATCTCATGCATTTTATTAGATTATTAAAGTTTTAACAGTAAAAGGCAAATCTGAATAAACAGAAAATTGGACACGCCAGTGTATGCCATAACATGTGCTTCTTCCTAGCATTTGACATCTTAATGTTATAGTCACTTAATGGCAACGATTATTGGTAAATAGAGATTTTCTTAGATTTTTACTTGGCAGAAGAACCAACTGTTTTAAGCTATGGCAAAAAAAAAAAAAAGAAGGCAGAGAGGGAAGGTTTTTGAAGCCAGAGACAGCCTCACTCTTTGTCTCCTTCTGTCATGAAGTGACACTGACAGGGCTTTGCTCTGACAGTCTTTTCCTCCAGCCACATTAAGCAGTCCTGGTAGGGACAGGTTGAGCTCGGTGCTCCACCAGTTCACCACAGCTCTCAGGTTTGTGCTTCGGAAGCCAGGAGCACAGTCACAAGGTCTTGCACCTGGACTTCGCCTAATTATAGCAGGTGACATGTTTCCTTTCTCAACAGTGTCACTTCTGATGGTGACGATGTGATTTTCCAGGTCAGCCTTTTGTCTGCTCAGAACCCACATTTCTATCTTCTTTTCTAACTCCGAAAGAAGATGAAAAGAATGATATATGCCTGTTCCAGAGTTCCTGCCTGGGTTTTATCATTATAAAGACAGATTTGTGTGTCTCTTTGTGATGTGTTTGTGGGTATAATAAACTCTTTGTGCAGCAGACTTCTCAAAATTTTCATACCATAAATCAGAGAAAACTGACATTTTAGTCCAAACCTTTTGTATCAAAAGGCATTTAAAGATGCCATTTATAGTTAGAGTTGATTAGTGTTGCATTTTGATACTAAAGGTCTTGTCTGTCATGTCCATCTGGATAGCTCCTTTGAGCTTGGCACAAATGGAGGACTCCCTTTTCTTAGAGGGTCTTCTTCTCTGTCTGATCTGGGGAGCCAGATACCCCATCCTCTACCTGAGGAATGTCTCATAGTTCTCTGATCCAACAAGTATCTGGGATTCCTGAAATATCTCACAGTACTTTAATCTCACAGTACTTTTAAAATCTTTTTGTTTTTGTTTTTGTTTTTTGTTTGTTTGTTTGTTTTTTGAGACAGGGTTTCTCTGTGTAACTCTGGTTGTCCTGGAACTCACTCTGTAAACCAGGCTGGCCTTGAACTCAGAACTCAGAAACTCTGTTTCATCCTTCCAGCCTTGTGTGAGGTGTCACGTGGACACCCTGAGGGAGGAAACAGAGTACTCAGAACCACATCTGGCCCCTAGTACCCGTACCATAGTTTAGAAATGAAAGGCCCGGGGCTGGAGAGATGGCTCAGCAATTAAGAGCACTGATTGTTCTTCCAAGGGTCCTGAGTTCAATTTCCAGCAACCGCATGGTGGCTCACAACCACCTGTAATGGGATCTGATGCCCTTTTCTGGTGTGTCTGAAGATAGCGACAGAATCTTCACTCACTCACATACATAAAATAAATAGAAATGAAAGGCCCATGTAGCTTTGTGTACACTTGTTGCTATTTTTCCAAATTAAAGTATTATGTTTTTGCTACTTTAACTTAATAGTGAACATGTGATCTTTAGAAATTTTCAATTTTTCAGAAATGCCCTACTGATGCGGAAGTCCCGGAACCCTGACTTTTTTTTCCAGTTGTAGTCATACTCACTGATCAATTTATTATCAATTGACCCATCCATCTACCTATCTATGAATTCACTTATTCTTCACTCAACAATTATTTGGGAATTCTAATAAACCTTAATAAAGAACTTACAGAATAAGGGATGCAGGAAGTATAGACAGCTATGGGTGACAACTGTAGGTAGAAGTAGACCTTCCAAAAGCAAGGCAGTAAATGTGTCTCACTTCATTGTTCAGAGAACAGCCAAGTCTAGACTAGTTTGGAGTGACTGTCAGACTAGCATGGGACCGGCTACTGAAGCATCGGAAACTGTTCTCCGAACAAATGCTGTCACGATGTTTCTTGTGGAGAGAAAAAAAGATCCTTAGCCGGAGACATAGCTTTTTGCAAAGTATTTGAAAAGGCAGCTTAGAAAGCAGAGTGAACGCAATCTCTCTCATCCTGAAGAAATAAGATGAAGAGCAGCAGGGGAACATTTGCTGAAGGAAGATTTTTATCTGAATATAAAAAAGAATGGTAGCCACTGCTATTCAAGACCAAAGAGCTGGTGTGCAAGTAGTGAGTGCTCTGTCCTTAGACACTCTCCAGAGTAGGTCATTTGGAGTTAAAGGGGACTTGGCCCTTTCAAACTGTGTGCTGGTCTCAATATGAGCCCTAATCAGCATATGATTGAGCAGGCTTCTGTTTATCCCCCTATCAGATCCAGTCTCCATCTTGTTCAGTGTCCTGGGAAAGCCAACCTCCATGATGACACCATCCGGCTTCATCTACCTCTGTTTACATGCTCATCCAGCAGGAGGAATGTGCTGACTAGGGCTCATACTGAGACCAGCATGCAGCCTCCACCCCCATTCAGCACCCGGCAGTTCTTTTCTCTCTCAGCTCTAGTTCTTCCTGAAATGCCAGGGTTCACAGGGCTCCATTATCCAGTTCCCTGGGTTCTTTTATAACCTTCTTAGTTCCAACTCACAACCAGCAAGATGACTCAGCCCACAGAGGCACTTGCCAGCACATGCTAGGAGAGAACTGATTCCTGAAAATTGTCCTCTGACCTCCACATGCATCCTGTGGCACACATACCCCTCCTGCCTCCACATGCATGCAAAAATACATAAATGCAGGCAACAAAAACGTAGAATTTTTGAAAAGATGTAGAATCTATTTTTCTTTCCCACTCTTACACTCTTAGAACCTGGGTTGACTTTAGGAGTTGTCTTGACCAGTGGAAGCTGGGATAATGGTGTTGCTGGGCTGGGAGGCCTGCAGCTTTGCATCTTCTGTGCTCACCCTCAGGGGATCATGAACTAGTCATGCCTGGATTTCAGGTCAGCCCCTGGTGTAACTGGCCCTCTGATGCATCGGCTGATCTATTCATGTATTCCAGATGGCTTGTGCAGAACAACCCGAGCGACTCACTATCAAAAGAGACACCGCTGCTGTTTTAAGCAGGCAACCTTGGGCTGTTGCTATGCTGTGAGTAGTTAACAGTGATGACTCAGTTTTAAGCATCTCACCTAGGATAATGAATGGCCATGCCTTCTGTCTTTTACTGGGACACTGGCTGCAGTCCTGTGGGCATCTACTTTTAATAGACTCGTGGGCCCTTCTCTAATCCCAGGATGGGAAAGACAGGCAAATCTCTGCTTCATTTTCCTATTTTGTTGAGGTGTATAAGCTGCCTTAAAGAAAAAAAGAAAAGGAAGTGGGATGTGTTATCTCAGGTCCCCGAGAAGCCTGGGACTCTTAGGGGCTTAGGGAGGGCACTAGCTTAAGTTTCTCTTCCAGCCTAATTTCCTGAACTGCAAGTGTCCATCAATACAGATAAAAGGAAGCAATGTGGATATGAACCATAGACAGAGTATGCTTCCCATGTTTTTGCCTCAGTAGTAAGGACTAATTTCTGAGGACAGCTGAATCGACTCTCTTGGTACTGGCTACAGATGTAAGGTACAGTGTCTCCTCCCCCTGCTCCCAACCCTGCCTGCCTTCTTGAGCCTCTCCTACGGTTTGCTTTGAAACATTTTAGGGAACTGCTGAAAATGGTTAAAAAAACAAAACAACAAAACAACAAAAAACCAGAAACACTGCATTTCAGACAATCCTATAAATGTAAACTTAAGTTTCCACTTCACCTAAAATAATTAATTGTAAAAACTTAGTATTTCTTAGTTTTCCCCTACTTTTGCCCCACATTTATGTTGCATTTTAATTTTATCTGTGTTGTAGCAGTGATATAAATGGCTATAATAATCCTCATTCCATAATAAACATGCATTTCTAATAAGGGATTCCTATCTAATTTATTATTTTGAGAGTTGCTCATCCTGCAAAACTATCATTAGTTTTAAAGTTTGGGGAGACAATAACCATGACCATGAAAACAAATAATACAAATAATACAAATAATACACTCTACTTTTTTTTTTTTTTAGTTCAAGTATTCTAGGACTCCTGGGAAAAATCATGCCTATAGGTATGTGAAAGAAGATTCTGTCTCCTTCCTTCGCACAGGTATCTGTGTGGTCTGTGTGTGTTGGTGTACACATAAGTGTGAAGGATAGATGGAGCCATCAGGTTTTCTTCTTTTGTTGCTTACTATATTGTTTTTTTCAACAAGTTTGCTTATTGAACCTGGAGCTTGAGACTGTCTAGGCTGCCCACCCCACACTTTGGGTTGCAGGCAGCTGTCTGTGCCTGGCTTTTATGTGGATGTTCAGGATCTGAACCCGCATCCTCATGCTTAGGTAAGAGACACTTGCCTGAACCATTCCCACAGCCCAGCATGTGCTTACTATCATCTACATACATTAAGGTTTCCATTTTGATCAAAATCTTTTTTCCAGAAAAGTATAATTCCTTCTGGATATTTTCCATAATCCTATGTTAGGTGATTCGTGCCTAAAAATCTAAATCATTTGAAAAGCAAAAGAGATCCCCTTGCTTTTTTTTTTCCATAAGAAAGAAAATAATCATAGTAGGTGAGACCACTGGGTGTCTCGGCCTCACCACTATGGACACGATCAGCATCACCGTCTGCTTTGCGGAGTTTCCTTGTGTTTTGTTTGTTTGAATGCCAGCCTGGCCTCACATTTGCCGTGTAGCCAAGGATGACCTTACACTTCTGATCCCTCCTGTTTTCACCCAACATGATATAGCTGTTTTATGCAGTGCTGGACATTGGACCAAGGCATCTTACATGCTTAGCCAGCAGTCTACCAACTGAGCGGCATTTCCAGTCCTTGTCCTGTCCTGCACTTTGTAACATGTTCAGCAATGCCTCTGACCTCACAAGCAAACATATTTTGAGATATCTCAACTCTAGCTGGGAATACTAAGCTGAAGAAAGGACATTTAAAGGAGACCCCAGTGAATTGCAGTTGTGACCAATCAAGGCAGTTTCTCATTCGAGCCTTCCTACATAAACACTTGCAAGAGGCTCATTACTTTACAGCCTTTCTTTTTTTCTTTCTTCTTTTTGTATGGACGGATCGTTTATTTGGGGTGGGTGCATCAATCCTTCTTGGCTGCCGCCTTCCTCATGGCTCCTCCCGCTGAGCAACGGATGTTCTCTTGGCGCAGATGTCGTGCCCAACCTCTTCTTGCTGAACTCAAGTGTGCACTTATCCTTGGACACTTTGAGCAACGACGTGGCAGGCCTCTCGTAGGGCGCAAAGCCACACACCTCCGGAGTCATGTCCCGCACGAAGTTGGTGTGCTTGGAGAGGCGCCCTCAGAGCCAACTCTGTCTCAGTTTGCTGATGTTCTTTGTCACATTGTGGCCCCAGTTGAGGCCCCACGGCCATGGGGTAGTTTGGGGCCATGGCTGCTGCTCTCCTATGGCGGCTGAGGACAGGAAGACTTTACAGCCTTTCAAACACAAGATGAATGCACACTTTACTCCTCAGTGGACTAATTTGAGGCTAAGTCATGTTAATGATAAATTTAAATGAGCGTAAGTTCTAGCAGAGAGATAGGGTATCATGACGTTACTTACCGTCAGATAGGGGTGTGGGTGAAAGGCTAGGTACCTGTTATCCTCCATCTCTTCTCTTGTCTTGGATGTATCTCCAGCTATCTTCTCTGGAGCATCTTTAAGCTGTCTCATTCTTCATAAGGTTTCCTTTGTCATCCTCATAGAGCTTGTCTTACGTTGAAGAACGCACTGAATTTTCAGCTCAGCAAACCCCTATAACAGAGCCATACCCCATCATCAGAAAGTTCTTATAAAGCTTGTCCTGTGCATGAAGAGTCTCCTGTTACTTCTAGAAAGAACACAGGAGACAGTAGTCCAGAACACAAATGTTTTGTGGTCCCTTGTGTTTTCTAAGAGTGCTTCTAATTGTATGCTTTTAAAAAACAGTTTTGGGGAAAAAAATCTAGCTTTAATTAAATGTTTTAGTTATAAAATATTATTCTTATTGCATATTGAAGTGGCATTAACGAGGCTGCAGTTGTTTGCGTCCTGCAGTATTTTGTAGTGAGAGACACAGAACACAGAAGAAACTAATCTATGCTTGACCAGTCTCTGGTTCAGTTCTGTAAACAGTTGCAGATCCAGGTTGAAGGACTAGACAATGAAGGTTTAGAAGTAGCAGGATATACTATTTGGTTGGCAAACAGTAAAGGAGGACTGTGGGAAGGTGGGAGACAGGAAGAAAAGCAGGGAGCGGGTGGCATGAAGCTCTGCTGCAACTCAAGTGGACAACTTTGACATAAGCCTGTATGGCTAATAACCCAGAGGCAAGAAGATGAAGGAAGGTTGAGTCAGTGGGAGGATGGGGCTGGGAAGCAGGTGAGCAGAAAACCCCTTTCTGATTTCTATTCTGTAACAATGTAGCAAATGTTCCCAGCTCCTCAGGCAATGGAAAGTTTATCCTGCGTGTTAGGAATTCTAAGCAAGTGAACAGACCAGTTATAAACCCCCAACATTTTTCCCTTTGTGTAGGCTACCGTATTCACACAGCCAACCAAAGATTTCCTACTAAGAAGGTGAGTTGATAGGTTCTTTCAGCAACCTAAATGAGTGGACACTTTCCACAGGAGCTAATTAACTCACTCCAATGCTTGTAACTGGATCTACTCTTCAGTGGGTGACTTTACTGTCTTCTTATATGCTGTGGAATTGAGTCAAAGGGCAGATGCACACAATGTAGGTTAATAACACAAAGTCCTAAAGTACCCACATTCAGGAAAACTGTGACAGATGGACTATGTGACTAGGGCACCATTAAGCATACCAGGACAGAAGGGTGGGAAGGAAGTACCTCAACAGGCTTTGGTCAAAGGCTGTTGTCTCCCAGGGCACAAGATCCCCCCTATACTAGCAACCTATGAACATATACCACTTAGTGTGAATCAGCAATAAAGGAAATTTGGGGTAATGGCTCAAGGACCTGGAGTTAAAGGATTAGACAGCAAAGAGGCAGTGTGTGTGGGACCTGGTGACACTGGTAAGAAGTGAACTTTTGAGCACCTGCAGATTGCAACTAGCAGACTCAGCCTGACCCTTCACCCTGCTGGCTTGCTCCTGCTTTCTGTACTGCGTGGTATACACCTCCC
>NW_022196912.1:46948703-46958123 GCF_008632895.1 Mastomys coucha | reverse complement strand
GTAGACCAGGCTGGCCTTGAACTCAGAAATCCGCCTGCCTCTGCCTCCCGAGTGCTGGGATTAAAGACATGTGGTGAAAATTAAATCTCTTTATGAACCAAAGCAACCAAACAAAGCCATTTTATAGAAAAGCATTAAAAACAAAACAAAACAAAAAGCCAAAACAAACAAACAACAAAAACTAGGACAAATCTCTGTCCTCACTAACCAGTTTAGGAATATAGCTCTGACAGAGATACAATCCCCAGGAGAGCTGCTCCCACTTTCTCTCCCACTTCCCCACCCCAAGGCAGTCAGTCCCTATGCTGAATTACATTCTTGTCATTCTTCCGTACTCGAGGCTTTATGCTGCATCCTGGGCAGTATTCCTAATTATAGTTTGTATTTAGAAGTATTCTTTTTCTTTTTTGTTTGTTTGTTTTGTTTTCGAAATACAGTTGCATTATATCTGGCTGGCTGTTCTGGAACTTACTCTGTAGACTAGGCTGGTTTCAAACACAGAGATCCACCTCCCCCTGCCTCCTGATTAAAGGTGTGTATCACCACACCAGGCCAGAAATTTTAATCCCTTGCAAAATATAATGTTACACACTCTGTACAACATTTTAACTCACAGCTTCTGTGGTGGGTTGGGTGGGATGGGGGTTCGTTCAGTTTGAGGACCTGAGTTTGGATTCTTAGCACCTACACTTAAAGCTTTGTGTGGTAATCTCAGTGCTGGGGAGGTAGAGGCAGGAAGACCACTAGAATTCACACAGGTCAGCCAGCATAGCTGAATCCATGAGTTCTTGTGAGAGAGGTTAAAGGGAAAGTGATTGAGGAAGATAGCTAATGTCAACCTCTGGCTTCCACATGTACACCCACATGCACAATTGCACATGCCCACACGATGGACACACACACATAAAACTGGTAAAAATGAATATATACTACAAATATTTTAAATATATATTTATATGTTTATGTATGTATATAGATGAATGAATATATATAATATATATTTCTAGTTTTTTTCATTTTTGCCCATTTAATGTATCCATTGTTTGAATAAAGCTTATATCTGGTCCAGTGGCATCCACATTTTCCCATACAACATTAGTGGACATCTTATGTTTGATTCTTTACTCCTACTGACTATATCTATAGTTCCTGTTTAATTGGTTTGCAAATCTGACTGTATCCTGTATTTTGTTGTGTGGTCATACTCCATACCTTTGATTCTCAGAGGCTTGGTTCAAGGTCCTTCCGAGGACAGTTCTGCTTGCCACCGTCAGGCATCTGAGGACACTAAGCAATCAGGACCATTTCTGTGACATTTTTAGTTTAGGTTTGGAGGCTACTTTGGTATTGTGAACCCTAACTCCAGAACCCTATGAGAGATGTCTTAGTTACTTCTTTACTGCTGTGGTGAAATACCATGACCAAAAGCAACTTGGGGAGGAAAGACTTTATTTAGCTTCCATATCCGGAAGCCATTGAGGATATGAGGATATGAGGGCTTCCATTGAGGGAAGCCAAGGCAGGAACTCAACCAGGGCAGAAGCCTGGAGGCAGGAGCTGATGCAGAGGCCATGGAGGAGTGTCACTGGTTTGTTCTTCATGGTTTGCTCAACCTACTTTCTCACATCACCCAGGATCACTACCCCAGTGGTGGCAGGACTCACAGTAGGCTGGGCCCTCCCTCATCAACTGTTCATTAAGAAAATGCCCTACAGGCTGGCCTATAGCTGGATCTTAGGGAGGCATTTTCTCAATTGAGGTTCCCTCCTCTCAAGATGACATTAAAACCTAGCTAGCATAAGAGCTAACTGTGGATAACAATTCCGGTAGAAGACCGATTACTGCCCTACCCAGAGGCAAGTTTATTGGCTTGAGAGAAAGGGGGAAAGAGAGGTTGAGTTTGTCAGGTGAATGCTCTCTTAGCTCTCTGGATTTACGTTTGTCTGTCGCTCTGTTTCTTACTAACATCCCATGTAACGTTTTTAGTTCTTTTCTGCTAGGGACATTCCTTAAGGTATCGGTGTGCCATCTGATATGAAAATCCATGCCCTTAGGTGTACGTGGGAATTATTCTACTGGCAAAGATTGAGTACCGCTTCTGTAAAAGGAGAAGTGTTAAATGTTTTGTCCTATGTGAGCCTGAGAGTCTCTGTTGCTGTTCTGTGACTTTGGGGCATTGCAGTACAGCCACAGGCAATATGGCACTGGCTGCATTTCCCTGGTCTGGGGTACAGCCACAGGCAACATGGCGCTGGCTGCATTTCCCTGGTCTGGGGTACAGCCACAGGCAACATGGTGCTGGCTGCATTTCCCTGGTCTGGGGTGTGTATTTGGAAAGGGAAAACTGGCCTCTTTTTCTGCAGCTTCTTCCTACAAGAACATCTTCTTTCATGGTCTGCTGCCTCCAGCTCTCCCCCCTCCAGTTTTTCTTCTCAGGATGCCTGATCTATAAATACATGAGACATGGGGACCCAACACCTCTGAGCTCTGAGTAGGAGGGACATATGACAAAAAGTGGGGGATCCATTAAACCATGGGGGTTAAGCCTTCCTCATCCTGTGTCATCCTCATGGTTGAAACAGGGCTTGTGTCTACCAACCTGAGATATCCTTTTAACTTTACTCAGAATAAGCCACAGCAACCTGGTAACCGGGAGCCCCGTTTAGTTCTATGGTTTGTGACTTTTCGGGCTTATTCTCAATCAGAACTCACAAGCTCTATCCACAAGTCTACACTTCAGTAGCTGTGTGACCTGAGAGTCACGTAACTTCTCTGAGTCTTAATGTCCTAAGTTGACAGTAGCACCTGCTACATGCATCCCCCTAACCCCGTCCCAAGTCCTGCTTGGAAGGGTTGTGTAGTACAGTATTCCGATGCATAATTCCATCAGTAACAAAATGACCAGCATTGATGTAGAACATTAAATAAGTGCACAATCGAACCAGCATCTCAAGGTTTCCTCCTTACAATTCTATCAGTCAGGCAGGGTAAGAGTGATATTCTTGTATGCAAAACCAATTGTGTTTTCCAGCTTCAGAACTGATGTCAGGTTAGGTTGGAGAAGATAACATACCTGACAGACATTCTTTAAGTTTGCTATCTCAGCAGCCAGCTGCGTGGAGGGTGAGTTGCCTGGAGGGTGATTAGAGCTGGCTGTGACCTGTTCAGCAGTCCCCCGTCCCCCCCCCATCTTAACTGACCATCTGCTTCTTTTCTAAGATAAGATACTAACATACCAGATTAGATAAATATGCCACTATTCATTTACTTCACCTCAAGAGTTCCAGAGACCCCACCAAAACCTTTACTGAATTATTTATAGTCAATTTAAATTCCTCTCAAGCAAAGCAAAGTGCTGAAGTGTTCATTTTGAGAAACAGGATTTCCATGTAAATGCTGTTATCGGTGCACATGCATACCCAGGATGTATAGATTTCACCAACTACAGGACACTTTGCACATAAAAGTCAGTTCTGTGCCCTGACTTTTCAAAGGCATGCAGCATTCTCTAGGTAACATTGGAGTGGGGGTGGGAGGTGGAGAGGCCTCACAGAGGTGAGGAACAGGGGCTGAAGGGCCAGAGGGCTGGGTCTCTGGCTGTTTATTCAGGGTTCTTGATCCTTGTGGAGATTCCAGCAGCTCAGGGGCCCCAGTCAGAGGTTAAAATCACAAGCATTCCAAGCTTCACAGACCATTTTTCAGAACGAGCTCACCTCAACGTTCACCAGATACTTAGATCTCAGAGCTCAAAATAACCATGGGCAGCCCATATTAGGCAGTGGAACATGAGGCAGACATTTGCAAATAGAAGTGTAGGCTTTCTAACATACCTCTAGCCACAACCCACCCTCTACTCCAGTGGCCGTCTTTCTTCCTTTCTACACTCCAGAAACCTTACTTCACAGTGTAACCCATCTTCCCATATTTCAGTAACATTTCCAGTGCACTAACGTTTTACACACACACACACACACACACACACACACACACACACACACACACACACACGAGAGAGAGAGAGAGAGAGAGAGAGAGAGAGAGAGAGACAGACAGACAGACAGACAGACAGACAGACAGACAGACAGAGACAGACAGAGGGGGGAAGAGACAGAATGAGAGATAGAGACAGACACACACATACACAGAGACAGAAAGAAAGAATGAGAGACAGAGATTGATTACACATATAAGTTCTTTAGATTTTCAGTGTACTGAATATCATAACAAAATGTTAAGTATCCCCGAAGTATACATATGGCAAAAATTTACCAGTGATCTTAACACCTTCTGATCTTTTGGCCCCTTGACTTAATATCATATTCTTTTCTTTTCTTTTTCTTTTTTTTTATGTTCAAATGATGTATATTCATCTTTTCAGGAAAGCAGAAGGTAGGCCAGGGAGGCCGTCCTCAAAGCCAGTCACACTGCTCACTGCTGCTTGCACTCGGCTGGGTTTTAATCCTTCTTTGGGTCATAGTCTGGATCGTTTTCCTCATCTCCTTCTTCCCCTTCCTCATCAGCTTCTTCACCTTCTTCATCATAATCATTGTCATCTTCCTCAATAGCTTCTCCAGTGAAGTATAACACTGATCTTGGGATTATGCGCTCACGTAAAAAGTGACCAATTTCAAAGTCCGCAGCCATGATGGCCTCAGCATCATCATCCAGATCTCCATTCTCTGGAACTTCAGGAGGAGCAAAAAAATTAAAGAAAGAATCATTGGACACCGTTTTAGTCACAGTACGAACTGTCCCATGTCCCTTATGTTTCTGCATTTTCTTAATGGTTTTCAAAGTAACATTCTTTCCTTTTTTCCAATCTATCTGGTACCCTGTACAACCCATAATTTCTGGTCCGTCAAAAGAAAATGGATCAGAATCATCTGATTCATTCAAGGGTGGGACTCCTTGGGGCATTTAACCTGGCACATCCACGTCACATTTGTGCAGTGGGTGATGAGGCAGTGTGTGTAGGTCCCATCTCAACTCTGCTGAACTTCCAAAAGTGATGGGTGGCTGGGCATGGTGACACACACTGGAGGGCAGAGGATCTCTGAATTCGAAGTCATCTTAGTCTATAAAGTGAATTCTGATCTTCCGGGGCTACATAGTGCGACCCTGTCTCAAGACACACAAAAATAAATTGTAAGATAAATAAAAGAGAAACTCAAAATGTCAAAGGGTGTTGCTGTTAGCTTGGGTTATACAGCAAGAGGACTCTGACCCAGACTCAGAATCCCGACTCATCAGAATATCCCAATGCCTTTGCTTTTTTGTTTAGCTAAGGAAGCAGGGTGGGTCAACTCCATTCAACCTCTAACTTGCATCCGTGTCTCCTATTTTCCAGTTATACTAATTTTAAAAACTGTCTTTTTATTAGTTTTAAAGTCAGCTACACAGGACTGGGTTTCATTATGAAGTTCTCATACACATGTGCCATTCTGTTATATTCCTCTGTTCACATCTGCTCTCTTCCCCACTGCCCAGCCTCCCTTGTACCTTCAGCTCCCTTCTTTTACAGACAATCTCCTCTTCTGCCTTCTTATTACATACAGAAGCTGCTGAGCCAGCCAGCCTGGCTTAGCATGAGCAAACAAAGACACTCTGTCTTAAACAAGGTGGGAGAGAAGGACCAACATTTAAGGCTGTCCTCTGACCTCTATGCATGCCAGAGCATGTGTGCCCCTGCACTCGCAAACACATTCATACAAATAGGTAAAGAATGGAAAATCACACCTCACTACAACCACCTGCTAAAATATTGACATCGGAGTAGGTACCTAACATTTTTCTGGTACCCATTGATAGTGATATTAATATTTATTGAGGTTTCAGGAAGACTAGAAAGACTTTGTCTTGGTTACTGTTCTATTGCTGTGAGGAGACATCATGACCAAAGCATATTATAGGAGAAAGTATTTAATTGGAGTTTCTTACAGTTTTAGAGAGTCCATGATCATCATAGCAGGAAGAAGATAGGTATGACACTGGAGCAGTAGCTGAGAGATTTACATCCTGATCTGCAGGCAGCAGGCAGAGAGGGGATAGATAGATAGATAGATAGATAGATAGATAGATAGATAGATACACAGATACTGGGCCTGGTGTGGGTTTTTGAAACCTCAAAGCACCCCCACCCAGTGACAGATCTCCTCCAACAAGGCCACACCTATCTCAAGAAAGTCACACCTACCTCAACAAAGCCACACCTCTAATCCTTCCCACACAGTTCCACCAACTGAGAGCAAGGATTCAAACATATGAGTCTATGACTGCCATTCCCATTCAAACAATCAGACATTTAGAGTTGGAGGGAGACAGAGCATGCACTCCTACACTCTGCCTCCCAGCTGCCAGCATTGTCTAGAAAGAGTTCAGCCTCCAATTTGGACCTGGAGTCCTGCAGAATAATTTAAATGCATTCTATAGCATCCTGGCAAATACTTCTTCAGTTGGCCTCTTAGCAAATGATCTGTGAATGAGAAGTAAGAGAATTAATAGGGAACTTAGTTGCATTGCCTTTCCCTACAAGCATTTGGGCTTCATCTTGAGCTTTGGTGAGCCTCGATTTGTCCTGTTGTCTCACAGAGTTTCAGAAGTTTCTATATTTCGTTGAGCTTGTGGGTTAGAATTTGTGATGTCTTGTACATGATTTGCAACCTTCTTGGTGTCTCCTGCAGGCATGCTTTCCTCTAAATAACAAAGTAGGATTTAGGAAATCATGTTCCCTTAGCAAGCACTGCATTTGGCAATGGAGGGGAGATGGAGTACGTATGTCCTTTACGGCCTCTTCACTTTCAACTACCCCTTCTGTCTGTGAGAAGTATTGTTTTGTAGTACAGAATACTTGCTGAACAAATGCCTGCTAGAAGCATGGGAAGGTAAAGGCTTGAAACATAGCTATATTCTCCAAATGTCCTCTGAAGAATATTGAGGTTCATATTCAAAATCAATTAAAGTGTTGAGAGGCCTGCCATTTTAATCTAAACACAGTAAAGAAGGAGAATCATGCATTTTAAGTTGGCACAACTCCAGCTTAACCTTTTGCAACCTTTGTTTATCTACTAAACTGGGTAACAATTCCTGATGCTACTCTCCAAAGGCCTATTCTAAGAAAGCAATTGTGACCCTAAGAATAACAAAAAGATGGTTTCAAATCCAGGTTCAAATCCTTGTTCTTCCCAAGTCCTCCCCACTCGTTCATTGTCCCCCGATCGTTCATTGTGCACTTGCAGTCTCAGTGTGTGGAGGAGTGGCAGAGCAAGGTCTCTGGGGACAGCATGTGAGTATGGAAGGTATCAATGACCCAGGAGACTGTGTCAGAGGAATTGACCTCCTTATTGAAATGGCTGCCTTAGTTTATATGGTTCGAGTCAGGGTCGGGTAGTGGGGGAGGAGGAAAAAGAACAGGGGAGAAGATGTACTTAATTTTCATATGCAGACCTGATTGAAGGCAACCGTTAATGCTGTACCAGTTCAAATTCCAAAGCTTTGTGGAGGAGGAGGGACTTTCAAAGCTTATCAATTAGATTAGCAGACTACCTGTCACATGATCTCTGAGACTCTAGTTCCCAGTCAGGGAATGAGAAGCCTTACTTGTCATCCTGACCTCCTGGCCCTTGTCTCACTGTGGTTGAGCAGACCCAAGCCTGCTTTGGGAATGGAGTGGCCCCACTCCTGCCCTGCTCCCTGAGAGCTTGCCTGGGCTATGGGCTGCACTCTGCCTCCCCTCATCCCTCATCTAGTTTGGGAACCCACATACCTGGCTTTTCAGAAAAGTCAAACTGGCTGTGTTTGAGAACTAAAGTGGAGGCAATTCTTCCCTCCCTCCCTCCCTCCCTCCCTCCCTCCCTCCTTCCCTCCCTCCTTCCCTCCTTCTTTCCTTCTTTCTTTTTGTATTTGTTTTTGAAACAAGGTCGCACTTTGTAGCTAGGGCTAGCCTGGGACTCACTACGCCTACTAAGTGTTGGGATTAAAAGCATACACTACCATGCTCAACCTATTTGTTTTTGTGTTTTGAAGTGAAAATCTCTCTGTATAGCTAAGATTGGCTTTGAACCCACAATCCTGCCTCAGCCTCACCCCTCCCATGCTGAGGGTTTTGGCATTTGAGTGATATAATCTGAATAAACAACAGACTGTTTATGAAATCATTTTTATTAGTTATTTTACTTAACATAAAAGGAATATTTTATTCTTTAATGTTTTTGAAATGGGCACTAACATTTTTGTGAATAAATTAAAACACATTTTAAACAGTTATTACTTTAAAGAAATAGAAACTTTCTAATTGAAATGAATTCCGGTGAAAAGCGTACTTAATTGAATCATACTTTTATCAAGCATGTTTTTCGTTCATTATGAAATTAGAGATTTAAATGTTTGTACATAGAACTTTCAGGGACAAGTGACATGTGACTTTGTAGGATTCAGAGAACAAAGAATAACTCATAAGAAATCCAGTGATCATTTCACTTGGGCCAATTAGAGCTAGGCAAAGAGGAGAGCCATTGGGCACTAAAGAGGCTGAGGGGCATGAGAAGGGCCTGGACACCAGGTGTTTTGGGACTTTGAGCATAGGAGAGTTTCATGTATGATAACTGTTTCCTCTATGCCTAGTTTTAATAACTGTTATCTGTGCCTTGTATTAAAATAATCTGGTCATGGATGGTTTTCAGTTCTTCTGGATCAATCTGTTGGACTTCTTATTCAGGAACGATAAGGATGCAGACCCAGGAACGAGTCAATTAGAAGGGAAGCAGACTGTCTGTCTTCTTCCATGACCACATGCTACCAGTGCGTGCAATGAGCTTGACAAGTTTGGTCATCTGTGTTGGTGTTCGAATAGACTTGCGTCTGCAGAGACTCCTAAAACACTTCTTGATCCAAACAGTCCTAGACCCTGGGTTTAGCTAACCCCAGTCCTTCAGGCTATCTCATTGGCTGATTTTCTCTTCAACAGATAGCAGGTCAGGAAGAAAGCTTCTGTGCCATTCATTTCAACTGGTTGTTAGTCAAAGCTCACTCCTGCCTGATTTCTTCTCTGTGTCCTCATGTGTATGCATGCATGCATGCATGCATGTGTGTTTACCAGAGGATACATGTGTACATGTGGAGACCAGAGGATAATGCCAAATGCCAAGCCTCTTCCTCAGCTGCTCTCAAACTCATATTTTGAAGCAGAGTCTTTCACTGGTTTGATTAGACTGGCTGGCTGTACAGTGAGCCTCCGCCCTCTTCCTTCCTATGTACCGCCAGTGCTAGGGTTATTGGTATCCAGTGTAGTATTATTACTATTATTGTTGTTGTTATTATTATTATTATTATTATTATTATTATTATTATTATTTTGGGGTTTTTTTTGAGACAGGGTTTCTCTGTGTAGCCCTGGCTATCCTGGAACTCACTCTGTAGACCAGG
>NW_022196912.1:46935151-46948668 GCF_008632895.1 Mastomys coucha | reverse complement strand
GCTGGCCTCAAACTCAGAAATCTGCCTGCCTCTGCCTCCCAAGTGCTGGGATTAAAGGTATGTGCCACAACTGACCCGCTATTATTATTATTATTATTATTATTATTATTATTATTGGTACATGAGTGCTGGGTATCTGAACTGGGGTCTTCATGCTTGTATAAATAAACAGCACTTTACCCACTGAGCCATCGCCCTAGCCCCTCATTTCTTCTTATTGTGAAAATTTGAACTAGAAGATGCTAATTTTTGTTTGAAGTGATTTTACCTTTATTTTCCTCACTTTAAGCCAATCATTAAATTTCACAGTGATTTCTAAGGTGGGGCAGAAGGGAAGGCATGGTTCAGCATGATGGAGGCCGTGGCCCGGCCGACCTTACTGGGGAAGCTGGAGAAGCACAGACTGCCCTCCTGTAAGGTATGTGATGTTCCCGAGAGCGGGAGAGCTGGTACCAATGTCCTCAGCAGCCTCCGGCTTGCGCAGCTCAATCAGGCCATCGTCTGTTGTGGCCAACGAGTTGGCGATCAGCTCAGCTGCCTTGGAGTCACCCTCAGCGGAGATGATGGCTGCCTTCTGCTGCTGTTCAGCCTTTTCCACCACAGATCTGGCTCTCTCCGCTTCCTGCTGAGCCACCTGTTTGGCTTCTCCTGCCTCTGTGAACTCCTTCCCGAAGGTCAGATGTGTCAGGGACACGTCATCCAGGATAAGGCCAAATGTTGCTGCTCGCTCTGTGAGGTCATCGCTCACCTGCCTGGAGACCAGCACTCGCTAGGTAATAAATTCTCCAGCATCGAACGGAGCCACCACCGACTTGAGGATCTCTGTGGTGACAGACGGCAGTACCTGCTCATCATAGTCCTCACCACAGGCCGGAAGAGGATGCGCAGTGTGATGTTGACGTTCTGCAAGTCTTTGCTACCGGTGATGACAGGTACATTCCGTGGTCGAGAGCGGCAGTCAAAAATAACTGGTTTCTGTACTCGAGGGACGAGAAAGTGAGTTCCTTCCTCTACCACAATGTCCTGTATGCCATGGAATCGGTCAAAGATGACAGCTCTGTGTCCAGCATCCACATTATATAAAGCAGAGTTCACATCTCCTGCAACTAACGCCAGGCCGAACTTCCCGATGGACTCAAACACTTTGGCAGCCATGACTCCTTCTGTTGCTTCTACTCACACCTGCTTTCACTCTGACCTCCACATGAATTCCCCTAGAAGATGCTATTATGATTTCTAGAAACATTGAAATTGGAAAAAGAACTTGGGCCCTGGGGTCTCTTAAAGCATAAAAGCTCCACAGGTTACTGAACTGACTGCAAGGTGTATTGGATGCCTCAGCTGTCCAGGAGTCCACACAGAGAATTCTAAGTGTTGAATGTGGAAATGAAGTTCTGAGGTTTATCTCATCTCCTGAGGTACTGAACCTGCCTGTGTTGCTGGTGTGCAGTTTACCTTTAACTAATAGTTCTCTGGTGTTCGAAGCAAGTCTCTTCTAAAACACCGTACAACGACTGTTGATTCTGTTTCATTTCCAGTCACAGCCAGCCAGCCAGCAACTTGAAATACTCAATAATAATAAAAAAATAAATAAAAAATTTAAGACCATTTCTTGACAGTATTTGACATTGACCAAAATTTGGCGAGTTTTGCTCTTATGTCATCTCTCTCACCAAAGAACATTAATGAATCTTGACATTAACATGTTGAACATTTCTTAAAGTAACATTAAATAAGTTTAATTGTTTTGAATTTTAACTGAATTCTAGGATTTACTACTAAATATTGCATTGAAAACACTTTGAGATTACTCACCTTAAAGACTTTTAAAATGAAATGGTTTAATTTTTGTTTTCTGAGTTAGGTGTGTAATTTCTGATTATTATAGTTTGGAATGGTTATGAATTTAGAATATTTTTACAGTACTTTTTCCTTTTTTTTTCTTTTTGAGACGGGTTTTCACAATGTATCCCTGGCTGGCCTGGATCTAGCTATGTAGGCCAGGCTGCCCTTTGCTTCTGCCTCCCAAGTTCTGGGACTAAAGGTATGTGTCACAATTGCTCTGAGGGAGTACTGGGACTAAAGGTATGTGTCACAATTGCTCTGAGTGCATTTTTCCTTTACAAAACAAACAAAAAACAAAACTTATCTTCATTTAAAAAGTAACCTAATAAAAAGTTTTTCACTTTTTGGATTATAAGGTTCATTTGTTCTTCCTCAAATTCACTTTGGTTTTTCCTGTTTTTCCCTTTCTCACTTAGCTGTAAAGAATTGTTTCTGGAGACTTCTACCAATTTACTTCTATTTATGATCTGGAATAAGAAAAAAAAACAAGAAGGAACATATACAGAGATTAAAGAAGTTCCATGAGAATTATTGCCTGACTGGGCCAAATAAAACTGTCACTAAAAACTAGATACAAGTCTGCATAAGCAAACCGTAGGTTCATTAGAAAGGATTCCCAAGAGTGATGAGGGTTAATTAATCATGTTTTCATAATAATGCTGGTTTTAAAAGATAGTTACTGATAAAAATCATTACTTGACTACACCCTGACCTAATAGTATGCATGAATTTTCAAACATAAATCTAAAACATAGATTTAATGACTAGGCACTACTTACTAAGTGGTGGCCATTTTTAACAGGTTGAAACTAACTTCTTATGTATTGGTTAAATGGTTACTCTAAACATTCCTCAAATTAAGCTATGCACTTCCTTTGAAAGCTAACAAGAAAATATTTCTCCTTTCACAAAGGAACTAGAGGGGAGAGCAGGCTGTGGAGAGGCCGCCCCTCACCCCACCTCTTCCCTGGGGGAGCAGCTGAGCTACTGATCTGCCAGTGACCAGGAGTGCACATTCTTAATTGTGTGATTGAAAAAGGTCATGGCTTCCTTTCTTGAGGTTCCAACAAATTTGAGGTGGTAGGAGTGAGGACCACAGAACAACTTGCTAAGTTGAACCTTATTGAGTAAATTAGTTGTGACAGAAGTAGGGCTAATTAGGAGCAAAGAGAATGGGGGTGAGATCCCTTTTATTTCCTCACAAAAGTGACTGGCTGCATTTGACCCACACAGCTTTTGTGAAAAAAGATTTAAGCTGTAGTCATTAGCAAGTGATAAAACAACAAAAAGAAGTCTTTATATGATGAAATCCTGTGTCATAAATTTCTAGAGAGTTGGTCCTAATTCTCTAAAGCAGTTAAGACCAGAGAGCAGTCAAAGGAAGAGCCCAGAAACATGTGCTCCAGACAGGAGTCCACAGGCAATGCATGGAGATCTCAGAGCCCAGAAGCATATGCTCCCAACAGGAGTCCACAGGCAATGCATGGGGATCTCAGAGCCCAGAAATATGTGCTCCAGATAGGAGTCTATGGGTGATGCTGGGGATCTCTGAGCCCAGAAACATGTTCTCCAGACAGGAGTCCACGGGTGATGCATGGGAAATCTCAGAGCCCAGAGGAAGATGCCATAGTCAGACTGACAGAGTCATATGTGTAAATTAAGAGGTTGACGTGGGGTCTGGGGGAGGGGGAGAGAGAAATAGAGACAGAGAGACAGATAGGGAGTCATAGAGACAGAGAGGAGAGAGACAGAGAGATAGACAGACAGAGACAGAGAGACAGACAGAGAGATATATAGAAAGACAGAAAGACAGACATAGAGACAGAGAGAGGAGAGAGACAGGAGGATGGACAGAGAGACAGAGAGACAGATAGACATAGAGAGAGGGCCAGAGAGAGGAGAGAGACAGAGAGACAAAGAGAGAGACAGAGACAGAGAGATGAGAGAGAAGACAGAGAGACATAGAGAGACAGAGACAGATAGACAGGTCCCGGCAAAGAGACATAGAGACAGAAAGAAACAGAGACCAAGAGACAAAGAGAGAAGAGAGAGAAGAGAGAGAAGAGCGAGAGCGATGAGGGTATAAACAGAATTACTGCCCTTTGCAAACATTTCTGCACTCCACCCTCTGTCACATCAGATTCCTGAGAATTCTCACAGTCCCTGCTGGCATTGTTCTGCCTTCTAAGCAGGAAAATAATTCCCTATCATTTTGTCAACAGGACAATCTTGCTTTCATTCTTTCCCAGCTTTCTACTCAAATGTGCTGATTAAACCAATTCTGTTACTGGGACGTTATCTCTGAACACTGACAGCTTACGTCAAGATCAACTTAATAAGAACCTAGCAGCAATCAGGGCTTGTTTCAATGTTGTGAAAAGTCTTGTTTTTGAGAAAGAGAAGAAGAATCATTTCAATACATCAAGAAATTGAGGACTCTTACCCACTGAGGTCTAAGATAGTTTTGTTCTGCTAGGATTGCTGCTATAATTCCCAACTAGATCTGACACACAGTAAGGGCCCAAGTTCTAGGTCTATGTCTGACACACAGTAGGTGTGTCACATTACCAACACCACACCACTGCTACCATCACCACCACCATCACCATAATTAGTCTGGGGAGCTAGCTCTGTCTATCAAGTGCTTGCCACACAAGCACAATGACCTGGGTTTGACTCCCAGAACCCAAGTGAAAGTTGGGCGGAGTGGCATGCATGGCTCATTATGCTATGAGTGCTAGGGAGGTAGAGGCAGGGGAGGATCCTTGGGGTCCTCTGACTAGCCTGTCCAACATGTTTGGGGAGCTACATACAAATCAACCACTTAGAGGTTCCTTTCAAAAAGCAAGATGGATGCTGTTTTGAGGAATAGCAGCAAGATTGGATTTTGGCCTCACATATATACTCACATATACACTCACACATATGTAACACACACATGCAAACTCATGCGCATGCCACACGAAGGTGCACATGCAAGTGTGTGTGTGTGTGTATTTGTGTGTGTGTGCTTGTGCCCAAACAAAGAAACAACATGGTATTACATCTATCTTCACAGAAGGGAGTACAGAACACATAAGACTGAAAAACTTCTGAAGCATTTTAATGTTACTTTCTTATACTAGAATCTACATGTTTAGTAGGATTTAAAATCTAACTCTGAATTCATAAAATTATTCTTTGCTTTGAGAGGTCTATATAATCTTCAAACCATCAAGGACACATCTTGACTTTTTTATGAGGTATGTGCTCTTACAAACAAACAAAGCATTTTCCACACTTGTCTTGTGCTATGGCATCCTGAGTTCTTTTTTTCTTTCTCTTTAGATGTGTGTGTACCTGTGCATCCACCCAACATGCACATCCGCTTTTAAAATCCACTTTGATATTCATATTTTAATCTTCAGAATACCACAGTTTTTAGTTGTCAGGACACATGTTTTCTTAGATCCAAGTTAGATGGCATTTTAACACAATTTCAGGGGCTGGAGGGCTCAGTGGGTCAGTGGGTCAGTGGGTCAGAGCTCCTGCTGCATTGGCAGAAGACCTGTTTGTTGTTGTTTTGTTTTTGTTTTTCTGTTTTGTTTTCCAAGAGGTTCTGTTTCCAGCATAGCAGCCCACAACCATCTTGTTAGACCAATTCCAGGGTATGTGACACCATCTCCTGATCTTTGTGGATACCATGCACATGGTACATACACACACACACACACACACACACACACACACACACACACACTCATACACATAAAATCATAAAATCAAAATAAATTATAAATGTTTTCTAACAATTCCTTTCTTTACTGTTAACACCTTTGCATATCAGGCAAGAATAGACAACATTTATGTGATTCTTCAATCAATTTGGACTTTTAGTCTTCATATATAAAATTCTATACCTATAGTTAGATAAATATTAAAAGATTCACTAGAACCTTTTGAACTATAACTCCATAGCTTAGGAGCTAGAACCCCAGGGTCCTGAGCTTTATTTTCTGTAGAACCATATTTCATGAGTGAGAACCATGCTCTATGTTTTAAGCCCCCTGGCTCATACTCTGCCATTTTTAAAGTACAACATGTTTTTCATGGATCAGGAGAACAGACAAACAAAAACATGTTCCTATTGCTCCAGATTATTTTCTGATTTTATTTGTTTGCCAATTTATCTCCCTTCCATTTGTCCCTAGTCTATGGCTACCCCTTCCCTGCAGTCTTTCCTAACAGAGACGGAATGCTTAACTTACGTCTGTGCTTCTAAAGAAGTCGTTAACGCTGTGTATGGTGTTCCAACTCCCGTGTCTCTCCAGCAGCAGGAATAACTGAAGAATAGGAGCTCATTATGCTCACTACCCAATTTCTACTGCCCAGTATTAGGCATCTTAAAAATCTTAGGAATTGCAGGTTGGATAGAATTAGTATGGGGCAGCATTACCTCTCTTTGGTTTGGTTAACCTCAGAGGGACCTTGAGTTCTTTCACTGAATGTCATATCAGGAATCAGTAAATGCTTGTCTCTGTAATTTACTGATCACCGGCAATAGGTCATTGGAAGATTTGATTTTACCCATTTAGGTTTTCCTTTTGGGGGAAAGGACATTTTAAATTGCTATTTAAAATGTTTGTTTTTCTCTTTGAAAGAGAAAAGAGTAAGAGTAAGAAAAGAGTAAGAGTAAGAAAAGAGTAAGGCAGAACAGCCCGTAGTTACATCTCTGCATGGGTTTGTGTCTTTTCCCCTTTACCCAACTCAGCAGAGTATGCAGAAACAAATTCCATCTGACCCACTTGGCAGCAACAGAGGTCACCTTAAACAGATGAGCTAATCAAGAAACTCTCCAGACGTCCATTTCTCTTCCAACTTAGCCTTGGCTTTCATGTGACTCAAATTCAGTTTTGAGAACTATTCACTGTGCATTAATGATTTCCAGAATGCTGTGTGACTCCAGTTGCATCAAAAGTTCTTATGGGAAATGGTGTGGTTAGCTCCTTTTTGCCTTTGCCTCTGTGGTTTCTGGAAGTGGTTGCTGGAAACGGGGCAGCTTCTACCCAGAAAGCAAAGAAATGCAGCCTTTTTATTGCTTGGGGCCACATTAGAGTCTCTCTAAATTATTTTGCCAACGCTGGAAATTGAACCCAGAACCTTGCATATACTAGCCAAGCTCTTTGTGACTGAGTTGGCTTCCGGTCCAGCCGAGTAGAATTCCTGTTACTGACCACTCCTTGAAGGATTAGCGTTAGATTAGTTTGGGTGTTACTATTTGTTCAGCAGCCGACATTGTTATTTTTATTTGTTATCTAGGCTCCCTATTGTTTAAGAAGTCCAAGTGGTTCATTCTTCTAAATGTGGACATCTGGTTTTCCCAGCACCGTTTGTTGAAGTTCCTCTCTTTTCTCTAGCTTATGTTTTTGGCATCTTTGTCATGTATCAAGTGTCTGAAACTATGTGCACTCATGTTTGGGTTTTCAATTTTGTTCCGTTGGTGTACATATCTGTTTTGATGCCAGTATCATGTTTTTAATACCATGCTTTTATAATATATCTTAAGATCAGGGATGGTAACCCCTCCATCATCGTTCGTGCCAAGGGCAGGCAGAAGAAAGCATCTTTCGTCTCTCATAAGTCTTAACTGGCAGGAGTGGTGTGTTCCAGGCTGAAGGGTGCTTATACAACACCCCAAGCTGGAGGAGCCTGGAGATGTGCGGCTTAATTCTCTCTCATGCCTCTCGAGACATAGAGTATTGTCTGAGAGACACCGGAGTAACATGCACCTTGAGTTCTACCACTATGGGGGGATGACATTTTGCTTTGCCCATCCCAGCCACTTCTGCCCAGGCTGACGGGAATATTTCCAGTCACCAAGTCAAGTCCTGGTTCTAAGTGAAGGTGGTTTCAAATAATTTATACTCATCTTCTAGTTTGGTAGTCAGAATGTGTATGAGCTCCCCTGGTGGGCCAGTTAGCTGAGGCCCTTCAGGCAGGAAGTGTATCTGGACTCCCATCTTGGAGAATAAGTCTTGCCCAGAGGGTAGGGACAGTCTGGGTGACCATAAATGAATGGGATACCTGGCCCATCTTTAGGTCCACTATTCTTTGGGTAGTTCATGAATACATTTTGGTGCTTGTGGCTCCTTGGACCCAAGATTTTTTCTTGGAAATAGGGCCATTGACTTGGAGGAGGAACTGAGTGTTAAGCCCTTGTGTCCACCAAGAACTGAGTGGGTTTCCCCATCCACTCTCAGGGTTACCCTGGGTTCAGGGAGAGGATCTAAACCTCATCTACTGTAATCACTGTCTTCACCCAGGGCTAAAACCTTCACTGTTTGGAGATACTTTTCCCAAGGCCTGGGATTTCCTACTCCCAGCTTCTGTTTGTTGGGGCACTCTCGGGCCCAGTGGTTCCTCTCCTTGCAATATGTGCACTGGTCCTTCTCTTCAAGGGGTTTTCTGTCTCTTATTGGTTGGAGTCTCTCTTCTCTGCTTTCCCTAACTACTGTAGCCAAGATTCTCTGTAAATTCCTCTCTTGTTGCTTTTCTTTTCATCTCCCTTTCATCTTCTTCCTTTCCTTTTCTCTGCTCCTTCTCTTCCTTGGCTCCCTGTTATGGTAGACTTTCTCAGCAAACTACACTAAATCTTCAATGACTTATCCTGTAATCCCTCTAACCTCTGAAGCTTTTTCCTGATATCTCTACTTGTCTAGTTTATAAAAGCCATAGTTACAGTAGCTTTGTGCTCCTTGTTGCTGGGTTCATAGGCTGTATACTGCTGAAATGCCTCCATGAGTCACTTTAGAAAGGCTTCTGGCAACTCGTCTGGTCCCTGCTTAACCTCACATACCTTGGTCAAATTTGTGGGCTGCCGGGTGGCTGCCTTGAGACCTGCCAACAGAGCTGGTGGTAGACTTTAAGGTGTTCCTTATCTTTGGCTGAATTAAAGTCCCAATCAGGTCAGGTCAGGGGAAACCTGCTGTTGATGACACTTTGGTCCAGTATTTCCTCACTATGTCATTTTGGAATGGTAATGTATATCCTGTGCTATGATATATTGGAAGTATATGACCTGATTTTTGATTTTATAGAGATTACAGTTAAGAGATTGCATGAATCTCAGAAGAGACTTTGAACTTTTGAGTTTTAAGCATTGATGAGACTATGATAGACTAGGGGAATTTTGAAGTTGGACATAATGTGTTTTGCGTTACACTATGGCTAGGTATCCCATACACTCATGTGTTTGAACAAGCCTATGAGGGCCAGGGAGTGGAGTGGCAGATATAGGTATAGGAAAGAACTTTTAAAATAGGTCTCCATTTGAAGAATTAAGTTCAAGAATTGGTAACTAGAACTTCATAAAACTAAAAAGCTTCTGCACAGCTAAAGAAACAACCAAGTGGAGAGGAAGCCATAGAGTGTGAGAGAATCTCTCAGTTCCATGTCTAACTAAAAATTAACATCCAGGAAGTATAAGGAACTAAAAAATCAGTCAAAGCCACCAATAACCCATTAAAAAAAAAAAGGCCCAGAACCCGAGCAGAGAGTTGTCAAAAGCAGAAAAAAAACGTGTAAGAAATATCTCAAAAAAAGTTCATTGTCCCTAGTAATTAGGGAAATGAAAATCAAGACAACTTTAAGACTTTATTTTACCCCAGTCAGCATGACAGAGATCAGCAAAACATGCAATTCCAAGAGCTGGAGGGAGGTCTCACGCACTGCTCGTGGGACTGCAAACTGCTCTAGTCTTTCTGTAAATCAGTGTGGAGAATCCTCAGAATTGTAAAAAGAAATTTCCCCAAAGACCCAGTTATACCAGCCTTTGGCATCTGCTGAAAGGACTCGACAACCTACTCTATGGATCTTCACTCAGTCATGTTCATTGCTGCTCTGGTTGAATAGCATGAGAAATGGAAACAACTTAATTTCCTTCTGTGGATGAGTGGACAATGAAAGAGTGGTAGCACACACTATGGAATGCTGTTCAGCCGTCAAGAAAAATGAAATCATTAACCATGCAGGCGGGTGGACGCAGCTGGAAAAGAACACATTAGTGAGGCAACTCAGACCCTGAAAGACAAACGTCATGTGCTCTGGCTCACCCGAGGCTCTTAGCTCTCGGTCTTCAGTTATGAGTATAGTCCTCACTCATCATCAGGGAAACTTCTCTTTGGAGCAGATGGAGACCATTGCAGAAAACCACAACGGATCAAAACGCAGAGTTGTGGATCCCAGTTCCAACTAGCAATCTAAACACAACTCCTGCACTTAAGACTCAGGGATCATCTTTGAAAGAGGGGACAGAAAGCTTGTAAATGCCAGAGGAACAAGGAGTTCACTGTAAGATATTTTCTCGTAGGAATGTCTGAAGCTACACCCATAAAGCCCTACTAACAGGAGCGGAACAAGGATGGCATCCCTAGATCATAAAGAGCCGAAAGCATTTCTGCTCTTACCCCTGATGCTTGCATTAAAGATGCTGGATTGCACACCAGTTTCTTCCTGAAGGTTTTCAAGTCAGAAATTCATTTCTTTTTTAAAAAATTAATTAATTTATTTTATGTATATGAGTACACTGCAGCTGTAAAGATAGTTGTGAACCATCGTGTGGTTTCTAGGAGATGAACTAGGGACCTCTGCTCGCTCTGGTCCTGCTTGCTCCTGCCCCGCTTGCTCTGGCCTTGTGATTTATTTATCATTATAAGTAACTACACTGTAGCTGTCTTCAAACATGCCAGAAGAGGGTGTCAGATCTCATTACAGATGGTTGTGAGCCACCATGTGGTTGCTGGGATTTGAACTCAGGACCTTCGGAAGAGCAGTCAGTGTTCTTAACTGCTGAGCCATCTCACCAGCCCAAAGAGTCCGTTTCATTCCTCATTCTTGCCAAGTTTCCCTCAGGTATTGAAATTCATGCACCGTTTTCAGTTGCTCACTTAGCAGCGTGATTTGTTTTCCAATGGGGAAAGTGAGGTTAAATGTCATTAAGTTTGATGTATCAATAAAAACAATTGCCACAAAATAATCCTCATTATTAGGTGTCCTCAATTAGGAGGGACCCTCTCCTCATAATTCTTCATTTGTGTTTACGATTCTGTTAATGGCCCATCTCTTTTCCTTTGGCTGCTTGGAGTATTTCATCACATATTTAAGCTATGGTAAGAATATACATCCTAGCAGAGTAAACAAGGTATGTATTTAGACATGGTTCATTTAAACCAATCTAAAAGATTTCTCTATTTGTTTTTCAATGCCTGCTAAGACAGAATACTGGACTCAGCCTTGGGTAAAAGCAGTTCTTCATCCAGAAGACATCTGGGATAGGAGAAAATGCAGGCATGACCTGGCTGCCAGCCTACTTGGCACACTGAGCTTCTAAATAAGAAGCCTGACTGTGCCTCGGAAGTCAGAATGCTGAATTCCGATGTAGTGTGAGTAGCTGGTAGCTAGCCTGCAGTCTGCGCTCTTCATGTCTCCATTAACCTGCCTCTTCCTGGCCCCCTATCCAATCCGAGATAATGTGCTAAGCAATCACAGTTGATAGGCTTCCAGTATTTAAGTACTTGTTCACATGCAATAAAGCAAATGCTGTTCTCTGAAACCATCTCCAGAGTGGTTTATCTCTGCTCCCTCTACCAGCCCATAGGCTTTGCTGTTCTGGGGAAAGCCCTGGTAACAATGACAGTCTGCCTTTAGTGTCCTTCAAGCTACTGCTGTGCAGTCTGAATTCACATGTGTGGCGAGGAAATCTCCTAACTGGTGAGCGGACACTAGTTCTTTCCCCCCTGTACTGGCTGGTTTTGTGTGTCAACTTGACATAAGATGGAGTTATCACAGAGAAAGGAGCCTCCCTTGAGGAAATGCCTCCATGAGATCCAGCTGTAAGGCATTTTCTCAATTAGGGATCAAGGGGGAAGGCCCGGCCCATTGTGGGTGGTGCTATCCCTGGGCTGGTAGTTCCTGGGTTCTATAAGAAAGCAAGCTGAGCAAGCCAGGGGAAGCAAGCCAGTAAGTAACATCCCTCCACAGCCTCTCCATCAGCTCCTGCTTCCTGACCTGCATGAGTTCTAGTCCTGACGTACTTTGGTGATGAACAGCAATATGGAAGTGCAAGCTGAATAAATCATTTCCTCCCCAACTTGCTTCTTGGTTATGTTTTGTGCAGGAATAGAAACCCTGACTAAGACTCCCATCCCCTCTTGCTTCTCCTGACTGGGTTCAGCACGTATATCCAGCTCAAGTGGACACTCTCCTTCTGATGGGGACACTACATGGGTACCCTAGCAGATACAGCTGGGGCAATCTGAACATTAAACAATGCATCCTGGATTTTTCTTCTCTTCCACAGACGTTTTCTTCTTCATTCTCCAACTTTCAAGTCTGTACTTCCTCAGGCTAACAATACTAACAATAAAAGCAATTACAGCTATTGTTGTGACCACTTACATTCCTGAGCACTTTCTGTATTCCAGGAACCACGCTAAGTCGCTTGTCTTGGGCAAGAATCCTGTGAAGCAGAGACTGTCTTCTTCCTGACGAAGAAACTAAAGCTGGAGAAATAGTTTGTCTGAAGCCACACAGGTAGTGGGTGGATTTGAACCATGGTGTCTTGACCTCTACATTTAAGCTCAACGTGCCCTCACTTCCCTGTCCTCCTGATCGCCTTTCTAAATTCATCTAGAGAACAGTTCCTGGCTACAGCTGGCCTGGGACATAATCATGTGGGTAGGGAAGAAGTTCTGTGTGCCCCGCTGAAGTCTTGGTGAATGGCAGTAAAGAAGACAGGAGTCTGTTCTCTAGGGAGACAAGGGAAGGCTGCAAATGGGAGATGTTGTTTGGGTGGCCGTCAAGCCAAGCCAGGCCTTCTGCATGCTGTCTGACCCAGGGGACAGGCATCTTGGCCTGTGGTTGGAGGGACACGGCAACTATCATTTTCTTATCACCTCTGCCTGGCTCCTGGTGCCTTTCCTCTTGCTGCCCTCTAGTCTGTCATCGTCTTTTTGTTCACAATGTCCCTGAAGCTCATTCTGCTTTCTTGGTGCCACTTTGACGTCTTCCCAACAGCTATAACCATGGAGCAGCCTGAAGCTCACTCTCAGGTGTGTTTTCCTTGGGCCACACTGTGATTTACAAGTGATACCGAGGAGCTCCTTTACTTGTCAGTGAGGGCTATTTTTTATGAAAGTGTCAACAACCTCTATCTCTTGAGAAGAAGGGCCATCTGGTTACTCGGGGCCCCATTTCTGCAGGATAAGAGTTAGAGGGTGTAGAGATATACCCAATCTCTTTACATAGCCATGAGGACTCCCCAGGCCCTGTTGCTGGCTTTACCATGTGGGTCTGAGCTGTACAGGTGGGCCGTTTCTTTTTCCTTGTATAACTTTTAAGCAGGTACCATATGTTTCTAGGCTATTTTCCTGTTGATAATGTTTGGCTTATGTTTACAACTGTGTTCATTTAGGACCTTTTAATTTTTTTGAAAAGAGGAGATATTTGGGGGGGGCAGTCTTGGTAGAGTCTGCCTCTATGATGGAGAAAATATACACAAGTCATTCTAGTTTTTGCTTGGAGCAGGTTGTCAGAGGCAAAGCTTGCCACAGGGTTCCTAGTGTCTGTCACCTCTTGACAGCTCAGCTACAGCAGAGAGAGAGAGAGAGAGAGAGAGAGAGAGAGAGAGAGAGAGA
>NW_022196912.1:46897758-46934817 GCF_008632895.1 Mastomys coucha | reverse complement strand
GGAGAGAGAGAGAGAGAGAGAGAGAAAGAGAGAGAGGAGAGAGAGAGAGAGGGAGAGAGAGAGAGCATCCACAGGGGGGCTGTCACTGTAGCATGGTTGTGCCTCACTAGACCTTCATCCACAAGAACTCACTGTGCTGGATCTGACCTCTCTCCTAAGCTCCTGGGTCAGAGCGTCCAAGGTAATCTTGAGAGATGACTGATGAATGGGAAATGAATTTGATACTAGACGATAAAAAGGATATTGTGTTCTGAAGGAATGGCCACCCTTGGTATGACATAACAAACAATGTGTAGCTTCTAAATAAATGGAGGATCTGGGAAGATCTGGCAAATTTTCCTTGTATGCATCATCGAAAATATATCATTTGTATTGGAAAGTATTATATGTTTAGTGTGCTGTGTCATAGGTGAAATAGATGGTGTGTCTTCGGAGTGTAATGGCTGTAAATATCGGTGGCATGGCTTTCAGTCCTGCTGGGTTTAGGCTTCTCAGTAAACCTTCTATTTTTAATTTTTTATTGTCTTTAGAGTGCCGAGGCTTAAGACATGGCCTTGTGCGTGCTCAGAAGTGCAATATTACTGCTACACTGCCAGTCCCCACCATTTACCTACTAATGGCTGTGCTTTTATAGAATGTAATAGCATCTGGGAAAAAAAATCAGATATAATCTTAACTGGGCAAGAAGAAACAACAAACACAATTAAAAGTCCACTTATGGGTCCACAGAGATGGCTCAGGAGAAAAAGTGCTTGTCTTTTACACTCAAAAGTGGGATTTGGACCTCCAGTTATCAATACAGAAGCTGAATGGGTGTGACCTTACTTCTAAAAGCAGGAGATCCCTGGGAAAAGCCAGCTAGCTAGACTTCTCAAATGGGCCAACCCTGGGTTCAGCAAGAAACCTTGCCTCCATAACTAAAGTGGAGAGCAATAGCAAAAACTATCTGAAGTCACTCTGCCTTCCACATGCACACATATGCTTGCATGCCCATACACATGTATTAATCTCTGTCTTCCACACACATGCACACCTATGCTTGCATACCTGTACACTTGTGTCAATATCTGAATATCTGTCTTTCATATGGACATGCACATATATCTGTAAACTGTACCCATACCACATACATAGGCAAAAAGAAAAAAACAAGTCTGATTATTAGCTAAACAATGATCGATTCTCACAGCCAACACAAGTATATTTCTAAGTTGAAGGCAAAGGATGTAAAAGTTCGGCAGAAGTCATAGGTCACTCAGGGGTTGGCTTATCTTTTCCTTGAGTACAAATCTTATCCCACAGACTCTTAAATTTTTTTTTGCCTTTCAACAATTCACCAAATTAGAGAACAGGTTGTTTCAAAATCTTCTTTATGGTAGAAATGTTCTCTCTGAGGTCTTTGAAGTCCACCTCACAGGTAGGCTGGGTCTCTCCTTTATCTTTCTTGTTAGCAGCCAGCCCAATTAACCCTTGCACTGCCTTGGAGAGGGAAGAGGAGGTATGTTTCCAGTGATCAAAGCACAGTTGACATTAAAGACAGGCAGGGAATTCCTGGTCATGACCCAGGTGCTGTGATCACATCTATGGCGGCTGACACCCTCCGGGCAGTAGCACATGCCAGTGTCTGGGTCACATACAGGTCTCTGGGCTCCTTCTTTGTTGTAGTCACATGCTACAAAGGAAGAGTGAAGAAGCAGAGAATGTTACCCAATCTGTTTGTTCCTAGCTTAAAAATCAACCCTTCCCTCCTCCCCTGGGATTCTCACCAATTCATGTTTCCAAGGCAACAATTTTAAAACAATATGGTTTCAAAGACCTTCGAGAAATCATTAAAATACAGCCTGCCTCTCTCTATTCTATCAGAAAATCAACTCAGGGTATCTAATGGAAAAATTAAATGCGGCTGTTATTGTGGGTGTACACGTGGGGTCTTTATCTGCATGAAGGAGGCATGTGGATTTGATAGTGGCCATCACAGCAGGACTAAGAAGTCCCATGGCCACACTGAAAACCCTGCCTGGGCTGCTGACTCTTGCTGTTTTTCTTTATACATGATTACTTTGCTCTTTAGGAGATGGGAGAAGGAGTTTTGTCTTTGACCTCATAAAAGAAAATATCTGATGTCACACAATACTTCACTTGAGCAGGTTTCTATTTTGTTGCATTTCTAAAAGGTTAGAAGTTACTAACTTATGCTTTTAGAGTCACTGCAATAAACATGTATGTGATTTAAAAGGCATTGCATAGTTTGCATATAAATAATGCCAATTATGAATGACAGAAATGATCTCTAAGATTATAGTCAACAATGGCAATTGCAATAAAAACTAGTTAACACTCTAGGCTGCATTGGATGTCATGGAACATGCTGATTGGTCCAGGGGGTCTCTATGGGACACCTTGAAACAATGTTACACCGTGGCACAGATGCAGGTCAAGCTCTGCCCACAGCTATTCTCACCTAGGAACTCAGCGGCTCAGTAGTCCCTGCCAAGCATTTGCAAAGTCTCCCCTGGCTTCACTAACAGATGAAGCATTTGCATGAAGTAAAATTATTAAAATGTCAGAGGGACACAAAGAAAGAGGCTAACAGACTTTGATTTAAAAGAGCTAACATTCTTCTTTTTTTTCTGCATGCTAGACAAGAATTATATCACTCCTATCCCTTCTTCCTGATTGTTAATAATTTTATTGCATTTTTAATGTGAGTGTATGTGTGTGAACATCACAGTGCTTATGTGGAAGTCAGAAGACAACTTGTGGGAGTCACAAATCTCTCTCCCCCTGCCCCCACTCCGTGTGTGTCTCAGGGATTGAATGCAGGCTGTCAAGGTTGGCAGCAAGCACCTACACTCACTGGGCTGTCCCACTCTCTTTCCCTTCCTGGTTTTAAAATATCCAGCTCTATATAGAAAACCAGGTTAAGTGTGACCTTGAGAAAGCACTCAAGGATACGAAGTGGAACAGGGCAAGGGCAGAGTGACAAGGTTTTAGCCAGAAGTGTACACTTTGCTAGGAGACAATGTAGGAGTCACCCTGATCTACAGTCCCATCATATTTGATTCTTCTTTGGAAGCATAATTTAAATTGATATGTAAGAATGATGTTTTCTAGAATCAATGCAGACACCACATTTTTGTTGTTTCTCCTATGGTTCTCACTAACCATATTGCATTTTTCATAATATATGTGTGTACATGTGTGATATGGTACATATGTGGAGGTCAGGAAAAAACATGTGGGCTCTGGGCACAAAGGCAGGCCATCAGGCTCTACCTACTGAGGTATCTTTATCCACAGAGCAGTCTCACCGGCCCCCCCACATGATTATTCAAGGTTAAATGAGTAAAATTCAGAAAGGCACAATCCCACCCCTCATTAATTTTTTTAATTAATTAATTCTTTTGTTTTTTGTTTGTTTGTTTGTTTGTTTTGTTTTTCAAGACAGGGTTTCTCTGAGTAACTCTGGCTGTCCTGGAACTCACTTTGTAGACCAGGCTGGCCTCGAACTCAGAAATCCACCTGCCTCTGCCTCCCAAGTGCTGGGATTAAAGGCGTGCGCCACCACTGCCCGGCAATTAATTAATTCTTTTACTTTACATCCTGATCAGTTTCCCTCCCTCTCATCTTCCCACCTTCCCACCTTCCATTGTCCTTTCTCCACAGAGAAGTGGAGGCCTCCCAGGGATATCAATCTACACATCAATTTGTGATAAGATCTTCTATTGAGCCTAGACAAGGCAGCCCAATTCTCAGAAATAACACTTAATTTTTGACAAAGAAGCCAAGACTATACAATGGAAAAAAGAAAACATCTTTTTTAAAAAAGATTTATTTATTTATTTTATGTGTATGAGTACACTGTAACTGTACAGATGGCCATGAGCCATCATGTGTGTGGCTGCTGGGAATTGAACTCAGGACCTCTGCTCCCTCCAGCCCCGCTTGCTCCAGCGTAATACACTGTAGCTGTCTTCAGATGCACCAGAAGAGGGCATCAGATCTTATCACGGATGGTTGTGAGCCACCATGTGGTTGCTGGGATCTGAACTCAGGACCTTCAGAAGAGCAGTCAGTACTCTTACCCGCTGAGCCATCTTGCCAGCCCCAAAAGAAAACATCTTCAATCAATGGTGTTGGTTTAACTGGATGTCTGCCTGTCAAAGAATGCAAATGGATCCATAACTATCACCCTGCACAAAACTTAAGTCCAAGTAGATCAAAGACCTGAACATAAAACAGGATACACTAAATCGGATAGAAGCAACAATAGGGAATAACTTAAACACATTGGCATAGGAAACAACTGCTTGAATAGAACACCAACAGCTCAGGCATTAACATCAACAATTAGTAAATGGGACCCCATAGAGCTGAAAAGCTTCTATAAGGCAAAAGACACCCTCACTTCAATCAGTCAAAACAATAGCCTATAGAATAGGAAAAGATCTACTCCACCCCTACATCAGAGAGAGGGCTGATATCCAAAATATATAAAGTACTCAAGAAATTAGACACTACCACACTGAAAAATCCAATTAAAAAAATGGGTACAGAGCTAAACAGAACTCTCAACAAAGGAATCTCTAAATGTTCAAAGTCCTTAGTCATCAGGGAAATGCAAGTCCAAACGACCCTAAGATTCCATCTTACACCCATCTGAATGACTAAGATCAAAACCTCCTCCCCTCATTTGTGATACCTAGACTCTTAAGTGCTTGATGGTTATTTGTAACTAGTGACTTCTAGGGTGGGCAGCATAGATGTTTCATGCTTTCCTTACTGCAGAATGATGGACTGAACAGGGCTGCTTTGAATCCTACAAACGGATCTCAAACATGGCTGGAAGGCATGGATCTCAAATCTAAGAAGACAGAGGATCACCGTGTAGCATCTGCAGTACTGAGCAGCAGGCAGTGAATATCTGTTCAATAAATAAGAAACTATGTCACCAACCTAGAGCCATGAGGTTCTGCTTCTGTTCAGGGGGATCGATTTCCCTCCACAGGCTTCCAAATAGCAGATAGTTGTCTATAATCAATCATGACCACCCTAGATGTCTGATCTAATTCAAAGAAATTTTAATAAAGGCTAATATTTAACACAGGCTAATAGTTTTAAGGTCTTTTTATATGATTATAAAGCTATCGTTTTCATAACTAGAATTAAGTCATGTGTGCTTTCTAAATGTACACTGTTTTTAAAAGAAGAATCAAATAAAAGAATATGAAACTTGTGGGGTTTGCGTGTGTGTGTGTGTGTGTGTGTGTGTGTGTGTGTAGCATGCCCATAGTAGAACTGAATGACTGCACCTGTGTTTTTAGCATTCAGTTACTTACAAATGCATCTTCCAGATGGATTGCTGTAATAGTTTTCCTCACTGCAGTGTCCTGCCATGACCTGGCTTGCTTGGATACTGACCTGTATGCTGTGAGAACAGTTGTGGGTGGTGAATGATGAACTGACAAGCTTTATGGTCTAAACAAAACAAAACAAAACACAGCAATGCATCTTCATAGGAGACAGTTTTTCTCTAGTGAGTTAGAGCACAGAGTTGTGCAAAAGTTGGAGGAGGATGATTCCCACGGTCAGCAGCCACCTCTGGAAGTATCAGAATCACAAATTAATGTGCTTTGGCTTTGTTCTCAACCATACCGCCTGCTTCCAGCTGTTCAGGGACAGGTGGCCCCGGACTAGGAAACATACACAGATGTAAACAAAAACAAAACACACACGGGGAAACTGGCCACATTTTTTTTAAGTCCACGGTGATGGGAGTTCCTGGGTAAGTGACGGAGGGGCACAGCCCAAAGATGTTGTCTACTGTTCACAAAGCACTGGAGAGTAATGCTTCCCTTGTAGGATACACAGCGTAACTCCACCAACTGGGCTACGGTTTTGCTAGCATTTTTTTTTTTTTTGGCATTTTATAAAAATATTGCATTTTATAAAAAAAATGGCACTTTTTTTTTTTTTACTTTATAATTCATCACTTTGCCACATTTGTGCTTTTGACAGAAGGTTGAATGTTCATGTACCTTCTTCCCATTGGTGTTCTTGAGTCACTTCTTCTGAAAACTGAAAAGGCTGGAGAATATGAGAGAAAAGACAAACATAAGCTGCTTGCAGGAATCTTAAATTATATCTGACTGAGCATGCTTAATCATCAGTTCTGTAAGTGTACTTACAGCGCACAGGTAGCTAGATTCATAAAATGACTCCATTTACCAGCCTTCTATGCATCCTTGGAGGCCCCACTAGAGTCTGTTCAGGTAGAGGGGATGACAGGAAGTTGCTACTCCCAAGGCATGTGGTAATAAGGGGTGCTCTTGATTGTTGAGCAGTGCTTTCCTGTCCTTGCACTCAGTCTGCCTCCTCTGAACTGGCTCCCATCACACTGAGTCCTTTCTCGTGAAACTGCACAAAGTAGGCAGCCTCCCTATCCGCCAACCACACTCAGACACTTTTGCTTGCCTTCATGTCTATGCTTTGGGACCATGCATTCTAATTGCTTTAGACCCACGGTTCTCAACCTGTGGGTAGCGAGACCCCCTTAGGGGTAGCATACCAGATGCCCTGAATATCAGACATTTACATTACGATTTGTAACAGTAGCAAAATTACAGCTATGGAGTAGCAATGAAATAATGTTATGTATGGGGGGGGGGGTCACCACAACATGAGGAACTGTATTAAAGGGTCACAGCATCAGGAAGGTTGAGAACCACACTGACTTAGGCCCTTATGCGATTGCGCAGTTCTAGTCAGTATTCAGGTTGCCTTCTTTTAGACACATACTTTAGAAAGTTGATGTTAACAACGTATTTAAAAGAAAGGGGGTTTTCCGTGTTCTCATTTACATGTAGAATTTAAGTGTCTGTCTTAGAGAAATGCAGAGAATAATAGTGTCTGCCAAGGAAGAGAGAGGAAGGGAAGGATAGAATACAAAAATACAGCAAGACAGGAGGAGGAAGTCCTAGCATATTTCATAATGCTATGGCATATGTAACAGTAAAATATAAAACAATAGGATGACCATAGGTAAAGGTATTCTATTAGACATTTTAAAATAGTTACAAGAGAGGCTTTTGAATGCTTTTAACACAAAAGGTCGATGTACAGTTATGCTAATTACCCTGATTTTGATCATTAAATATGCACCAAAATACCACTGTATACCTCATAACCATGCAGAGGAAAGCTTACTCGAAACTTTAAAGGTCTGTAAAAATGCTATGCTGCTCAGAAATGACAAGACTGATCCAGGAGTTGTCCAGCTAGTGAAGCCAGCACTGGGATGGTGACTGTACTGAAGCTGAGTACAGCATGCCACCTACTCTAGCCTGGCCAGGCATCCGTGCTCTGGCAGCCCTGGGCACTGCTGGCTCCCTTGCAGCTTCACACAGCGAGAATCTCCAGCTATTTTCACACGAGTCGGTGCCAAGTGATTACGCTCACCCTTATGCAAACGATTTTAAGAGCCTAGTTACGCAACTTTACTTTTACCCTGTTAACATTTCTTGTTGCTTCCCACCTACGCGAGAGCCTGTTAGGCTACCTGGCTTCCTGTTCCATCTTTAACGTATTAGCTTACAGTTTTGCAGCATCTGAAAATTTGAGAAACTTGCTTCTCCCAACTCCATCTAAACTGTTGACCAAAATATTGGACAGCACAGTTGGCTCTCTCTGTGGGAATGCACTGGAGACCACCTCCTGGCTGACATGGAAGTATTTATCTGAAGTTATTTAAACAGCTGGGAATCTTAGTTAGCCATATGTCTCCTCTGTACTCAAATGAAAGTGTTTCTTGACTGTAGAAAGGACCTTCCTCAAGGGATTCCCTCGTGGACCAAACAACTCAAAGTAGCCTGTGATGGGGCTGGTGAGATGGCTCAGCAGTTGGGAGCACTGACTGCTCTTCTGAGGGTCCTGAGTTGAAATCCCGGCAACCATATGGTGGCTCACAGCCATCCGTGGTAAGATCTAACACCCTCTTCTTGTGTGCCTGGGGACAGCTACAGTGTACTTACATATAAGATAGATAAATCTTTAAAGAAAAAAAAGTAGCCTGTAATGAGGAGATTTTAATTAAATTAATGCTACCTGACCTTCAAGGTCATGCACTGCTCTTGGCCTCCTTGGTTGAACTGTATGTTACATGCTATGACAAACATGCCTTCCCAGAGGTCTAAGAAGAGTGCCACACAGTGAGGTCATGGATGGTAGAAGTGCTGAAGGAGTTAAGAAGCCAAACATTTGTGTGGAGGCCAATCTGTCTACTCTGTGGTTGGTGGGTGTCAGTAGAGAGAGTACAGAGGAACGCGCCAGATGGGAGTGATCACCTTGCATACACATCTTAGTTTTTAACACTGTTCTCCAATAAAGGAAGCAACATTTGCTAGAGCTGTGTCTAAAAGTGGGGCGGGAAATATATGAGCCCAGAACACTGCTCTGACTATAAACCGAGACAACGCCTTGAAGAATTCTATAATATTTGAGTATAAAAGAGGTATAAATTCTAACTTAAAGAACTTCCTATGGCCAAAGCCTGAATCACTTCAACAATAAAATAGCATTGGGCCATTATGAGTAGGATAGTACAAATACCCATGAATTCATCGTGATATATCTCACTATGTGTCTATTGTCCTCATTTATTCATATATATATTGAAATATACATATTCTTTTGAATAAATGGGGACAATGGACACAGTTCCAATATAGAACAATCCCAGTGATTTGTGGAGATATGATGCCTTCAAGGATGTTGACCAGGACTCCTTATTCTGTAAGTGTGGGATGGGCATGGTGATGTCCCTTTCTAAAAGTGCAGTCTGGAGGGAGAAAAGAATAACTGTATAGCACAGAAACCTGACAGACACTTCTACAAAGTAACCATGATTCACAGTCAGTGATTAGTCATGTTAGTCTTATGTGAATGAAGTGGGTCCCTGGTCAACTTCTCACATCCCAGAACCCCAGACTAATGAGAAAAATGTTACTTGAGGTGAAGCATATTCAATAGATATTCTAAAACCTGTGACAGTGATGAAGAATGAGGATAGGCAAGAGGAGGCTAAAGAGACATGATAACCTGCTGTAAAGCACTCTGGGTAAAAACCAGAGCATTCCAAGGAAATTGTGAGATCTAGTTAATATTGGGTTATTACTGTGACAAATATACCAACCAATATAAGATGCTAATAATTGGGGGAAGTGGGTGTGGTGCACATTTTCTTTGTACCATCTTTATAATCTGACTATATGTTTTGTTATTTAAAGAGTTTGTGCTTTTGCAAAGGCGGTACGGTGTATTTGCGTAGGTTGGTTACAGGGTTGTAGCAGAAACAAGGGAAGGGCAAACACATTCTGTACAGCTGAGTCATCTTTAGCAGAGCACGGTGGTGCATTCCTGCAACCCCGGCATCCAGGAGCCTAAGGCAGGAACACTGCAAGTTCCAGGCCAGCTTGGACTACATAGGGAAATCCCATCTTAAGAAATTTACTTATATAAGATTCTTATCTTTGAATAATAAGTTCAACTGTGGAGTTGAAGTTAGAGATGACTCTCATGCTTATTAATTGAAATGGCTCTAGAGATTGCATGTATTTGTTTGTTTTGGAGACCAGACCTCATTTTGCAGCCCAGGCTAGTTTATAATTCTTCCTGCCTCACTTTCCTGGGATTCCAGGCATGCAACCCCAAACCTGGATTAAGACTCCAGCTTCTTAAGTTAGGGTTTTGATTTCAATAAAGCTGGGCTCCTACATCACTGAGTCGACTTTTTGTAAAATTTTATATTGTCGTATTTGTCTTCTCCCCATCTCTTTCCATATGAAAAGTATTTGAGAAAATACATTTATTAAGGGGAAAAAAAGGACAAAATCAGTAAACAGCTTTTACACAAATGGGTAATTTTACAGTATTTAAAATTTTTTCTCTGCTTCACGTCTGGTTGACTATTACAGGGTGCTGCAGGTAATACTAGGTGTGCACTGAAGAGTGAAGGTATGCTCTGTAGCCCATAGTCTTTAGGAGCCATCTGTGCTAGTCTGGAGCAGGCAGCCTAATCATTGCCACGGGTGATGGCATCTGGACTCACCTATTTATTGCTTATAACTTCTGATTAGTAATTGTTTTGTGGATCTTACCTGGGACTGTGTGTGCAAGATAGTGAGGGGGTGGCTTGTGTCTGGCTTTCGCCATGGGTGGAGCCTGACTTCTCAGGCTCAGAGAGGCCTAGAGAAAAGTGAGGTTGGCAAAGCTTAGCCCCAGAGCTCTTGGTCTCTATTTTTTGGGCCTTTTGATTCTTGGGAAAATAAATACCAACTGAGTCTTGTTTAAGGAGAGTCAAGTATAGAACCACGAATCCTCAACAACATAGAGATAAAATACCATCTGCAAACTTGGAAAACATACTTCACCGTCCATTCTTATTCCCAGGACACTAGAAAGTTTCTAAGTGCCTTGCCTAGTCACAGAGGCTACCTTGAGAGGTGTGTGTGTGTCACAGTCACATCACTGACACACTGCCAGGGATCAGATTCCAGTATCCATCAGTGCAATGGTCACAAAATCTGTGACGTGTGGCAGACAAGGGCATACTCCTGTGACAGGATCACAGAGGCAAACTTCCCTGGCCAGGGGCTGTGCAGTGAAACTCACTCCAGAAGGACACCTGGAGGGCCTGGCATAAAACCATGGTTAGAGGTAGATTCAGTAACACTGGCATTTAACGAATTGTGGAGAAGGCTTTTGAGAGATCTCTTATATGAGTTCTTTGAAGGACCCAGGAAAGAAGCTCGCTGCGCAGCACAGGCTTTGTTGACGCATCCTAGCTGGTGCAAACCTTCCATCAGTTTTGATCTTCCCAAACATCAGTCTCACATGAGCCAGCCTAAGCTTCTGGAGCTTTTGGCGGGGAGGACAGTGAGTCTTACATTTCTCTTAAGCTCTTTTACAAAATTAAAATTATCTAAATAATTTGAAAAACATGTCTTTCTAAATTAGCTTGGGTAAACTGGAGTGTTAGAAGTATTCCCCTGGGTCTTAGCACTCCGCTTTATCCTTTACTTATTAGAGCTTTGTCTTTCACAGCACAAATCCTCATATTCACATCTTAAAGTCTCTTGATGAGCATCTTACAGATGCCTGGGATTCTGATTCAGTGTGCACAGAGTACAGCCCAGGAATCTTCATGTTAACAATGGTGTTAGTGGTCAAAGAAATAGTCACAAAAGGCAATGTTGGTGAGCACTGCCCAGCACCTGAGACCAGGTGCTACACTCATTGAGCACTGCTCACCAGTACCTGATACTAGCTGCTACACCCATTTCTTTTTCTTTTTTTTTTCTTTTTCTTTCTTTTTCTTTTTTTTTTTTTTAAAGATTTATTTATTTATTTCATGTATGTGAGTACACTGTCACTGTCTTCAGACACCCCAGAAGAGGGCATTAGATCCCCATTACAGATGGTTGTGAGCCACCATGTGGTTGCTGGGAATTGAACTCAGGACCTCTGGAAGAGCAATCAGTGCTCTTAACCACTGAGCCATCTCTCCAGCCAGCTACACCCATTTCTGCTGACAATTTTCATTGCAACAACTCTCTCTCTTAGTGGGTGCTGCTTTTGCTAGCAAGGATCCTCCCAAATGAAAGAAGCCTGGAAAAGCTAACATCATGTTTACAAACTGCTACCTAGCAACCATGTATTCCCCTTGGGAGCTCCGTGAACTTACTTTTGCAGGTCTGATGGCAGATCCAAAGTGACCTGGTTTGCAGGACTGACAGCTTGGGCCCTGAGTTTTGTGTAGACATGTGAGACATTCCCATTACCAGCTTCAGGATTCTGGGTCTGTTACATCTATGTTGTTGTTGCAGGCACTGAGCCAGCAGGGTGCTCCCAAAATTCTTGGGTTGCCATAGAATCCGAGATCACATTCTTCACACTGAACACCTGGAAGAAAAGAGAAGAAAAGGAAATGGAGAGAGGGTGGGTGTTGGAGTGTGGAGGGGTGGGTATTGGGATGTAAAATGAGGCTTTAACAGAAGGTGATTGTTTTTTTTTCCTGGAGACAATTTCAAAGAAAAGTAGAAGTTCAAATTTTAAAAAGTATTCAATTTTATCTATCATTCATTGAGAAAACAAAAAAGTGTGTGGATAGCTTTATGTCAACTTGACACAAGTTAATATCATTTTGAAAGAGGGAACCTTAACTAAAAAAATGTTCTCCATTTGCCAGAGCTGGGTCTTTTTCTAAGCCAGTCTCTGTAAGGACTAGGCTATATTCAATTCAGCTCCAGAGCCAAAACCATGAAGCCCAGTGGCGAGAAGCCAGATCACTTCAAGTCTGGCATCTCTCAGGTGAGCTTGTCTACCTGGTCCCTCTCACCCCCATCCCTTGGCTCTGGGTCCAGTGTCCCTGGTGTGACACTCATGTTCTCTGTATTGTATTCACAGGCACCGCTGAAGCAGTTGGAGATGAACTTAGATCTCAAGGTGCAGCTGAGGGAACTCAGAATCACCATGGCCAAGAAAATTAGAGATGGCAGTGGTCAGAAGGGCACCATAATTTTTGTGCCAGTTCTTCAGCTGAATCATTCCAGAAAAATTGAAGTCCACCTAGTCAGTGAATTGGGAAGCATATAGTCTTCATGGCTTAGAGAAGGATTCTCCCCATGCCAACCCAGAAAAGCTCTGTGAAAAACAAACAAAACCACACAGAAGCAGCACACTGATACTGACAGCTGTGGACAGTGCCATCATTAAAGACTTGATCTTCCCATGTGAAATTGTGGGTAAAGAAGACCCATGTGAAATTGGATGGCAGATGGTTCATAAAGGTTCATTTAGACAAAGCATAGCAGAACAACGTGGAACACAAGGTTGGAACTTTTTCTTGCATGTATAAGAAGCTCAAGGGCAAGGACATTAATTTTGAATGCCCAGAGTTTCAGTTGTAAAGAAAATGACTGAATAAACTGTCAGTCATAGAAAAAAGAAAGAAAAAGAAAATGTTCTCATCAGATTAGCCTGTGGGCAAGCCTGCGGTACATTTTCTTCATTGATAATTTATGTAAGAACACTCGCTATAGGCAGCACCACCCCTGAACTGATTGTCCTGTGTGCTCTAAGAAAGCAGGCTGTACAAGCCATGAGGAACCTGACAGAAAGCAGCACTCTCCGTGACTCCTGCCCTGTTCTTGCTCGAGCTTTCTTAATAACAGACTGTGATGTTGAACTGTAAGCTGAGATAAACCCTTTCCTCTCTAAGTTGTTTTTGGTCTTTGGTGTTTTATCAAAGCAGTAGCAACCCTAACTAAGATAAAAGATTACCTACATCCAAAAAACCTTTGGCCAAGAATGGATTCTACTCTCTCTTTAAAAACTATGGAGTTGGGGCAAATGATTTCTAGGTCTTTATGTAACTGTAGCCAGTCTTCTGGGTCTGAGGATCAAAAGCAGACCTGAGTCCCCATTCTCCCTGGGGAATCTTGGTTTCTGTCTACCCTACAGATGAACTATGGTGTAATGAAGCAGCCATAGGGGATAGTGCCAAGCAGCTTGAGAAGGTGCCTAAAGGGATGCAGGGGGTGATTCCGATGCTAAGGTCCTGTTCCCCAGTTGATTCTTGATTGATCAATAAAGATGCCAGGGGTCAATTGCTAGGTGGAAGGAAAGAGATGGGACTTCCAGTTCTTGCAGGCAGGCTAAGAGAGGCAGGAGGAGGAGAAAAGGATTTGCCATGCTTTGAAGGGAGAAAAAGCAGGAGTCCTGTGAGATCCAGTGTGGAGTGGCCATTGGCCACTTCCCCGACTGGGCCTGGGGCTGCATGTGGGATATTTTAAACATAATTAAGCTGAGAGCAAATTTAGAGGACTGAACGAGGAGGAGGTAACTGAGCAACTAAAACTGAGGGCAGATTTAGGGTGCTGAACTGGGAGTGAAAAGGAGGGCATGAGATACCCAAGGAAGGCTTAGAAGAGGCCAGCAATTGAGCCAATAAGGTTGGTTGAAAAATAAGGTAATGTTTGTGTGTGTCTTTCATCAGGGGATTCAAGGGAACCTGGGTGGGGCTGGTAGCACAGTCTGCTGGAGCTTAAAGCAGGGTAGCAAAAACTACACACTACAAACGGATGCTAGTGGACCCTGCGGTATTTCTGCTGAGTCCTGCATCAAAACACCAATGTCCTCTCCAACACTCTTTGCCTCCTACCCTCAAGGCAGCTACAGTTGTCTGGAGCCCAGATGGTGATGTCCACATTTAGTCTATCTACTGAAAATATTCTTCGTCTCTACAACTGACCAACCAAGCCAAGCTGTGCTTAGAGAAAAGAGAAGAACCAAGAATTAACTAAAGTTACATTGTAACCTGGGATGTAACAACCAAAAGAATCAGTCAGTGATTTGAGATTACAATGGTAATTACTATTGAAGGAAACAATGTAGTGTGTAGTTTGCCATATTTTCTTAGTGTAAGTAAAATCAAGTAGACACTAAACGCTTTCTAAACTGTTTACATTCTATACTCATAGTTGTTGGGGTCTGAGAGCTGCTTCATAAACCACAGGGACAGTGATATCAGTCAGACAGTGATGGTTTATTGAATGCATACCCTAATATTGAGAAGATTAGGAGTGCAGCTCAGAATTATCTAAGCTATGACAACAAACATTTTTCAGGGCAGGTTTTAAAAAGGAGAAAAAAAAACCCACAGTGAGCTGATATGCAGGTGCAGGAAGTGCTGGCCAGTGGTCAGCTCTGACTCAAGCTACTTTAGACATAACAGTTCATATTGACCTTTAACTTGATGGCTCCAAGTAAAGATTTGTGGAATTTCTTAATATTAACAAACCTCATCCGGAACATACAGAACATAACGTACAGCATCACCTTGCTCTGAGTCAGGTTATTTCTCTGTGTAGATGACTGGCAGGGATATTTCAGCAATAATATGAACTAGCTGGCAGACACAGAACAAAATGGCTACAAGTATGCTGGGGGCTGAGGCAGACCACATTAGTAATGCTTAGGCTTTTTAAAATAAAAATTTGAAGTCAAGCGGTGGTGGCACATGCCTTTAATCCCAACACTAGAGAGGCAGAGTCAGGCAGGTCAGGTAGGCTAGACTGGTCTAGAGAGTGAGTTTCAGGACATCCAGGGCTACACAGAGAAACCCTGTCTCAAAAACAAAACAAAACAAAACAAAACAAAATGCTGATTGATGGAGCAACAGGTACAAATTTTATATTAAGACATTTGCAGTATCTACACTGCAGTGCCCCAATCAATGTTTCAACAACTAAAAAGTTAGTTACCTTTGTGAAATATCAGCTAAAGTGTTTAGAATTATGCAGAGAAAAGCACCTGGCTGATTAAACTTTTAATTCTTTATATAGTTAACAAGTCTATAACATGTTACTTATTCATACATCTTATCTAACATGTGATGATTATATTTTTGAATGACTGAATTTGACTCAATCTCTCTTGGTGAGTTAGCTTTGTAAAACTTGAAGACAATTCTAATTCAGCAGAATGGGTTTGTAACTGTCACTAGTTTTTTTTTCTTTTTTTCTTTTTTTCTTTTTGCGATTCAAAGCTTTAGTTAAGTAAGCAGTAACCGAGGTGACTGTGCCTGGTAACCAGTAACCTTGGGTCTGCTCTCCTCATCTGATCATTTCCAGATTGTAGTTCAAGATGGAAGGAAACAAGACTTCATACCTGTATAGCCTTGAATACAACAGGTTATATTTGAGCTCCAAGAATTCTGGTAACAAGAGTGAAGAAAATACTGATTGTTTGAGAGAACATCTAGACAAGGCAAGGGCGACAGGATTGTCCTGAAGAATTTTCATAGTAACCACCAATGCACTTGTCAAGGCATTTTTTTTTTTTTTAACTGAAATGTTCCCAGGAAAAGCTTGTGTGTTAGCCAGTGTGCATCTGGATGCTTTAAGATGGCGTATCTCAAAACTGAGTATTTCAGATGCTCAATTGATCCAGAAGGACTTTTAAAAGTATATTGGAGGTCTCTAAGATTTGCCTTTAAAGCTCAATATAATAGCCCTGTGTGATACAGGTGTCAGATCTGGGGATATAGATGGCAGGCATGGTTGAATCAAACATTCTGACTCACAGGATAATTTTGAAGGATGGCTCAACAGTAACCTTCCCACTCATAGTCATCGTTCTATACTTAAATACTGCTGTGCCTTCCCCCATATGTCTCCCATTGTGAAATCGTGTAAAGATCTCAAAATGAAAATGCTCATGAATCCAATACCCTCTGTAGTATATTCCAGTTGTAAAACCTCCACAATCCAAGCCTGTCCCCGTGTTTGAACCACAAAGTTCAGCAAACCCACCACAAGGGCACGGCAGCAACTGGGAAACCCAAAGTAGCCCACTGCCCACCGATCACAATGGGAGCCTGCCACCTCCCCGTGGCAGGAGCACTGACCAGTTATGTGGTCACATATGGTGTCCTTAGAGCTGAGGTGATGGCAGTGGCATGCTGGGTAAATCAAAGAGAATTATGCTGAGGCAGGGCAGTTGTCCTGATGAGAAAACTCTAGCGTTGATTCTGGAGTCCCAGCTCTAACTCAAATCAATAAATGTGCTTTGATATGTGCTTAGAACAAAGTCTGGCATTAATGAGTGCCAGGCTAATGTTTGGTAACTAATGACTCATCGATTCATTTGATAAATAGCAGGTTATGGCCAACTGGGCTTTGAGATAGTTTGTGCAAAGAAACTGAACAAACAATACATTTTCAAAGACTTAAGCTTCCGCATAGAGTGGGTAAAAATGTAGCTTGGCGATGGTAAACACACTGAGGAATTTCTCAGGGTGCCCGGGTTCCCCTTTGTCTTAGATGAGGCAGAAGAGACACAGTCTCTCTCTGTTGTATTGCTCAATTCCCTGAGCTCATCTTGCCTGTACAAAGATGTGATGACTATTTGATAGGGGAGTAACTGTTCCTCTAAGTCCATCTCTTTGTGTATCCTAAACACTTTGTAACACAGAGGAGGAAGGGAAAAGGAGAATAGAAGCAGTGGTGACTTAGTTAAGTACTGCTTGCTCAGTAGGCAGCCAGACCCACTCACTGGCTGGAAGAAGCTGCCTCTGTGAATCATGACTGAAAAGATGTGGTCTCTACTGGAAAGAATTGGTTTACCTCTAGGTTTCATAGCTCCTCAGTTGTGTATCTGTGGGGAGCAATGCTATTACTAATGTTTCCTTTGTGAACAGAGAGCTGACTTCATAGACTGTGGCAACCACGGGAACTGGGTTATCAATGACAGCTGGAGATCCACAGAAGACCTTGTTAATGGATGCCTTATAAAATGAGTTGCAAGGCTGTTTGTGACCCTGACATCAGAAAGGGTAATATCCCATTGGTGGAGATCTTATTTGTAGTGACAGTATTGTCCCTTTCTTGATCTCCCAATCTAGTGGTTGGGTGAAGCTGTCTAGACACTTACTCTGCAGGTTAGGGTGGAAAGCTGGCAGGGTGGGCATCACCAACTCACTTCTTGGTGCTTCCATTCTTCCTGGAATCCTTTTCCAATCACTCTACACTGCAAACTCCCAGGAGCATGGGTCACCTTCGTTCATCCATTATGAGTCCTGAGTAGAGCTCTGTAAAGTTAATGCTGCCTCATCAGTGGATGAATGAAGCATGGTAGGAAACAGTTCAGGATATTAGAGAGAGACAGCCGTAATAACAGTATAACAATAGTCAAATTCCCAATAGCCTCTTTTTAAAACCTCCCAAATCTCCTTGCCTGCTTTTAAACCACCAATATTGTAAACCATCATCATTTTCCTCTAGTTTTTTTTTTAACCATATACCATGACAGCCACAGTTTAAATTGACACTGGCCTCCAAACAGGCTGCAACTGGATCTAACTAAATCCTGAGGGTAACACTGGTAGGCTGCAGGGGACACGGGGAAGGGAGATATTGGTAAAGGAGGGGAAGAGAAATATCTTGATCCTTAGTGGCTTAGTTCATGTCTCCTTCATAACATGACCTTGGTATCTCTTTAATTTGTCTCAACTATTAGGTCAGGATTTACACACGGGAATATGGAGCTGTAGTACTGGTCAAAAGCAATATTTATTACCTGTGTAGTACTTAGAACAGTGTTTGGCATGTGGTAAGTGCTCAATAGACATTACTGAGCAACCTAATTAAAGGCTTAATAAGTTGCTTTAACTAACTGATTTCTGGAATGTTACTCTTGGAGTCATTATACCTTCAGGTGGCGACATGTGTGGGGCAAAAGTATTAATGGTATAGATTTGAAGTAGCTGGAATAGGCTCACATGGTCAAGTCTAGGTTCCCACTGCAACATTACTAAAACGTAGGGATTTTGAGACCATGGGATCAGGAGGCTCTGCCTTTATCAGGGGATTACTCCATAGGCTTTATAATTTGATGACAGTTATGGGAGGTGGTAGAAACTAGGAGGCAGGGTTTGGCTGGAGGAAATAAGTACTTAGGGGTTTGTCTTAGAGGGGATGACTTTTCCCTGGGCCCCTTCTCATCTCTCTGCTTCCTGGCCACCATGGAGTGAGTTGTGCTATTTCCTGTCACCCTTACACGATTTTAGTCTGTCTTATCCAAGGCCCAGAAAAAATGGAACCAGCTGACTGTAGACTGAAACCATACACCAAAATACACCTTTCCTGATTTTCAAGTTATTTCTTTCAGGAATTCATCACAGTGATAAAAATTAACGTGTGCATTGAGCTGCAGTTTATCACCTCTCTTCCGTGCATTTTATGAGACAGTGAGCTGACCCTCGAAGTAGCTGTCAGTGGATACTTCTCCATTTCAGGCTGAATTCACTCTTGAGGGGACATTTGACAAAGTTAGGACACATTTTTGGATGCCACAAGGGAAACTCCTTTCCCTCTACACAGAATTATCCAGTTCCAGATCTCAGCAGAGTTATAGCCAGGTGGATGGCAGATTTTATCCTCATTTTGGACCCTCACACCATTATCTGTTAAGAAAGAAATAACTTGGTTAGAGTTCATCCTAGCCGCCAAATTCTAGGATTCCAAATCCATGTTTTGGACCGTCGCCCCAGCAGGCTCACTCCAAGACTCACAGTGAAGGTCCTCATTGTATATTTACCACACTGAACGATCTGATTCTACCACGTCAGCAGACTGCCTCGGGCATCTAATTATTGGCTGATGGGAATGTTGTCTGGAGTGGATGCTAACATTGATCTATTAGCCCACATTCCAAAAGGCATCCGCAGGACTCACAGTTCCTCAGCAGAGCCATTTAGGACACTCACCCAGGGCCCCATTGTGCAGCTGTGCGAACATGCTGACCAAGAGCCTTTCACACACAGCTGGGAGCACTTGAGGTCCCACCCCTGAGGCCATTTCAACACAGTTCTGCTGCTCCTACTCAGCTACATCCTGCTCGCTGCAGAAATCCTCCAGTGAGTTGGTGGGAAAGAAGCCGAGCTTTTGAGATAATGCGAAAAGAAGATGCATGTTCAAACTCTGCTGTCTAAGAGTCTCACTGCATAAACAACTGACCTCAGCGTCTTGGCTCAGAAAGACACTCTGCCCAGTCTTTCAGTGTTTTCTTTAGGTGTTTATAGTTACTAGCCCATCATGGCAAAGAAAATAAAAAATTCTTACTGATTTTTTAAATTACATTTTTACTTTCCAAGCCAATGAAACATCTCTGTCTTCCACATGTATGCGTCACTCAGGGTTCACATTAGCCCACCTTTTCCTCCACACTCACTTCCTGGTGTCTTTTAGCTTATGTCTCTTGAACATGTGCCTGTGGATAGCTGCAGGACCTACATGGACCCAATTCCTTACTGGTTGTCCTACAAACACCAGCACCCACACACATCCAAACCTGCTTTCCTTTTCTGTACATAGCAGGCATAGAATCTCCATCCTGGAATTGTTGATGAATTACATCAACAGCATCATCATCCTGTTGTGTTGCTGAGTAATGTCATCATCTACCGAACTCTGAATGGAGAAAGACTTGGCTATCCTTGACTCCATTGGTCAATGATGCTCCCCAAGTCAGTTACAGTTCCATTCAGTAATTCATCTTAAATCTGTCTAGAGTATAACTAACTCTTCACCCTCTCGCTACTTTTCTAGAATGGTACCCATAGATATTCTAATGTCTGTTTCCCCATCTGCTGGTTCTCTATGTTACCATCACAAAGGTCTTATCCAAGGTACTTTGTTCAGATAAACTACTGTACTTGGATAAAGCCTACACTTCTCTTTCTGAACTGTGCCTGAATCTCCATCCTTTAAGCCCAGAGCTTCTTGGTATGGGAGGCACTTCCATCTGGAAACATTTTAGAGGTTCACCGGACTGGTTTTTGTCGGCACAGTGCTAGGGTGTTGTGAGTTATGCATTTAGTGGATGGGAATCAGAAATACTAGACATTCCCATCAAATGGAAAATGATCTCATGTCTTCTACAGCTTGTCAATGTTCCATTGAACAAGCATAAAGGAAAAATAAAAGCCTTGAGAGACTAAGTCCATGGTTTTAAATACACTAACATATTCATAATACACCTGCCTCTATGGCTGTCTCATGCTTAGCATTTGCATATATAAACATATTTTTACTTCATTATATCTTCTGGTATATTCATTTTTCTGTATATTCTCTGCTTATCAACTATGTTTCTTTTATTAACATTAACATATTACATTACTTCACTTGGAAGTTATATGTGCGGATGGACTATATTGACTATACATTTCATCTCGAAGAATATTAGAAAATGTGTTGTAAAAATGAGAGGCTTGGGTCCTTAAGTGTTCCCCAAAAGTCTATATATTGAAGTCTTATTCTCTGGAGTAGTTCTATTGAGAGGTAGTGGAGACTTCAAGAGATGTGTGAAATGTGTTTTGATCTTGGGAATATGATCTCAGAGAGGACAGTTGGGCCCCAGTCATTTCTTCTCTTTCTCATCCCTTCCATGAGAGGTGAATAGCATTGTTACATCACAGCTCCTTGGCATGATGGGTTGCTTCATTACTGCCACCCCCAAACATTGGGGCTAACTAACCACAGATTTAACCCTTGCAAACAATGTGACCAAATAAACCTTCCTTTCTAGAAGTTGGCCTTTTTAATGCATTTTGCTAAAATAACAGAAAGGTGTCTTACATTGGAATGTTGGATCAGATAAGGTCAAGAACCACAATATAATTTATACTGAGGTTTTTATATTAGTGCACTGCTGTAGCTCCCAGGATTTCTACCCTGTGATGGTTAATCTCACTAGGTGACCTCTAGAACCACCTGAGAGATGGTTCTCCAGCATACTTGTAAGGGATTCTCTTAATTCGGATGATCTACACACTGTGGATGGCGTCATTCCCTGGGCTAGGATTCTGGACTGTCGTTTGGAAAAAGGGAGTTGTTAAACACATGTATTCCTTGCTCTCCGCTTCCACACTGCAGACACAGTGTGACACACGTTCTTACCACCAGACCACCTCCACTGTGCTGGACTGTATGCTTGAACTGTGTGAGACATAACAAATCCTTCCTTCCTTACATAGCTTCTATCAAGGTATCTCATCACAGCAACGGGAAAATTAACTAAGACATATTCCACGCTGTCATTTGCCTGTCTCATTGTCTCAGCAGAGAGTAAGCCTAAGAGGTGTGTGTACTACTAACTTACAGAAAATGCTTCATAAAACACCATTCTAGAAAGCATATTTATTTCTACCATTGTAGCTTTAAAGTGAATCTAAAATGGCTCCATTCTCCAAACAGAAACCAGGTGGGAAGAGACACAGGAAATGGGTGGATAGATGCTTCAGGACTGGTGGTCAAGTTAGACAACCAGAGATGAGTTGACAATTCTGAGTGTGAGCCAGGTCCCACTTGGCCACTCCCGGAAGCAAGCATGTGGACCAAATGGCAATAGTCCCCAGTTTAGGATTCTACAGTGCACAACTCGCTTCTTGCAGGTTGTAATCTAAAAATTTACATTTACCAAGTCTAATCCGTTTGAGGTTTATAAAAGAAAGAATGGCAGTTTGATATTACAGAATGCCTGACATGCTTTTGATTCTAATGCAGTTTATGGAAACACCTACCAGATAACCTAGCTAATTGAAATGAAATCTTACCGGCCTCTCTATGGCAGACAAATGAACAATGGCTTTTGTGCAGAGCAACACCAAGCATGGAAGGAAGGCCATTGGGTCTTTTGATTAGGTTTTTTTTTTTTTTTTTTTTTTTTTTTTTTTTTTTTTTTTTTTTTTTTTTTTTTTTTTTTTTTTTTTTTTTTTTAGTCAACCAAGCATAAAACATCTGGGGACATCTGGTCCCCAATTAAGAGAACCTTAATTGAGAAAATGTTTCCATCAGCTTGGCCTGTGGCCAGGTCTGTGGGCATTTTCATCAATGAATGTTATGAAAAGGCCCAGGCCACTGAGTGGTGCCTCCCTGGCCAAGTGTCCTTGGGTTGTATAAAGTAATTGGAATAAGGCACTAGGAGCAAGCCAGTAAGCAGCACTCCTCCACAGCCTTGCTTTAGTTCCTGCCTTGAGTTTCTGCCCTGACTTCACTTCCTGACAGACTCTGATCAGGACATCAACGCTGAGTAAACTGTATCCTTTCCAAGTAGTTTTTAATCACAGCAATAAAAGCAAAGTAAGACAGATGCAAATGACAATGTGACTGAGGAGGAGCATACACAGACTTTGGGACAGCCAGGTCTCACATGGTCAGTTCTTTCTTTCCAGAGCAGTGAGGTTGGTGAGGTATTGAGCTCACTAGTGTGCAATAGTAAAATGCACAGGGATTTTCCTCCTCTAGATAATCTGCGTCAGGGACTACAGTGGACATGTAGTGCTGAGCCTGGGTCCCCTTTTGGTTAGGCTGTTGTTCCTGCCCTGCAGCAGCTGTGGTATTGACTCCTAAAGGCTCACAGCTGTCATCATTACAAAAGAGCGTTCAGCCTCATGGATGAAGGACTTATGCACTTGGTTGCAGATAGAGAGGAGGTGACAGGTTGACATGACATATGTAGAACTACATCCTTGCCTCCAGGTACATTTAGCTCTGGTGCCCTGTGGGACAAGACGGAAGTCTTACGGCAGTTGAGGCTGTCTTGGCTCCTTGTTCTGCTCTCTCATCTCCCTTACTCCTCGTTTTTCTGGAGTCGTGCTCTCAATAAATCATATGCCCTTGAATCTTTATCTCAGCCTAAAGCATGGATCTAGAGCTTCTTTTGATATTTTTCAGAGCTGGCCAAGACAAGCTGCTCTCTTAATTTTGATTCATGGGCCAGGGTTTTCCATAGCTACATGTAAGAAAATGATTGCTTTAAAACTAATCAAATGAATATATTATAAAATTAATTTCAAATTATCTACTATATCTATCTAACATCTTTTTTTTAAAGATTTATTTATTTTATTTATGTGAGTACAGTGTAGCTGCCTTCAGACACACCAGAAGAGGGCGTCAGATCTCATTACAGATGGTTGTGAGCCACCATGTGGTTGCTGGGATTTGAACTCAGGACCTTTGGAAGAGCAGTCAGTGCTCTTAATCTCTGAGCCATCTCTCCAGCCCCCTAACATCTTTTTAATAGTGATATATGTATATATAGTCTTAAACTGAGAAGTCTTTGAGAGTAAGAACTGTATTTTACACCCAGGAACAATAAAGTGCTGGGACCATACAAATTCAGATAATAAATCACTTACCATGATACTCTGCCATAGTCCTTGGAATATAAATAATTAGAGATATTCAGAATCTGGATTTGAATAACTTTGAGTGTCATGATTGTCAATAATATCTTTTAGAAGCTGGGCAGTGGTGGCACATGCCTTTAATCCCAGCATTTGGGAGGCAGAGGTAGGTGGATTTCTGAGTTCGAGGCCAGCCTGGTCTACAGAGTGAGTTCCAGGACAGCCAGGGATACACAGAGAAACCTTGTCTCGAAACACACACACATATACATACACACACACACACACACACACACACACATATATGTATACATACATATGTGGAGAGAGAGAGAGAAAGAGAGAGAGAGAGAGAGGGAGAGAGAGGCCAACAACTTTATTAATTTTCTATCATCCTCTCTCTCTTTAAACTTCCCTTGGAGGTGTTATTATTTCTAAAGTTCATTTTTAATGTTTATTTTATTTATGTCCCCATGTGTGTGCTTGTTTGTTCATGGAAGTCCAAAGAGAGACTCAGGTCCCTTGGAGCTGAAGTCATAGGTGGTTGTGAATAGCCATATATGGGTGTTGGAATCTGAACTCTGGTCCTGTGATTCAGCAGTAGAGATTCTTAATCACTGAGCCATCTCTTCAACCTGGATTCAACCTTTTAGACTGAATACTCTTCTTTTTTGTAACTCATGAACTTGTTTATAAGCACAGTCCTAGCTAATGCTCCTCAGGGGAAAAGACAGATTTTATGGACCGGAAAAGCACTATTGCTTGAATTTCTAACTTGAGAATTAGTTTCTACCACAATACAGTAGAACCTCATGTGAACTATCAAGTGATCCTCTGTCTGCAACCCTGAACCAGTTTGATTAAGGTGGTCAGACAAAATGCAGATCATCCAGGTAAAATAAATGTCATGGAAACTGAATATTTTTTCATATAATTATATCTAATGTAACATTGGAGACATAGACTAAAATTTACTTGTTATTCTTGAAATTGAACTTTTTAACTGGGTACAACTTCTGCCCCCCTCTCTCCCTCCCTCCCTCCTTTCCTTCTTCCCTTCATCCTTCCTTTCTCTTTAAAATATCTTGTCATTCTACTATGGCTAAATGGTTCCCAAACATGCCTTGAGGTTATGATGGCTGAAACTTGTTGAAATGGCATCTAAGATATGTATGTCTGGGTTAATGTGTAAGTAGAAATACAACTGAGTTCAAGGATTTAAGTATTTGATCCTTAAAACTGAACTTTCAAGGCATAGTTTATAAAACTTAAGTATATAACTGGTCAGATTGTGAGTATATTTGGCCTTGAGGCTGTAAGGTTTCTGTGAAAACCTCTAGCTCTTCTTGCAGTCAAGAAGCAAATGAGGTAATATATGAACAACTGGGCACAAGTTTTGACAAAGCTCTCTAGGGCGAGCTTGATAATTAAACCATGAAATTAGAAAATTCCTGCAAATACTGAAAAATGCAATTTCAACCAAGCAATTTGAACTTTATCCACAAACAAAACTTACTCTAGGCCATTGCCAGGGCATGTTGTAATATCCAATCAACATCAGCTATTTGACAGTTGGAATAATTGAACAGATGCATTTCTACTATTCAAGAAACATCCCACTAGAGTCTGAAAGTAGCACTGTAATAGAATTCTGTTGAGATACTTACAGAATCAGCCAGGGTATGAGAATGACCATGGGATCCCCTTTCACAGGATGAGAAAAATAGAGGTCTTGCAACACAGGACACCTTGTTCTAAACAGACTAATGTGGGAAACAGCATAGTTCTGTGTTTAAAGACTTAGTACTAAAGTCCAGTGATAAAGGTACAGTGATGTTGCCCATGTGGCCGCAGTACCTCGGTAGATCCCACCTAGGCTGTGAACAGCTTCCCTGTGAAGCTCAAGCGAGGCCGAAATCTACACTAGCTGGGGAAGGGAGTGTTCTGACTGTATATTAATGGCGCCTATGGAGCTCTACCATGATTGTTCTGAATGACTTCCTTGGAGAGAATATGGGACAGATACTTTCTGTCCTAGCTAACATGCTTCTACCAACAGGGTCTCCTTTCCATTTTGCTGTCACCTCCAGAGAGGCAGAATGAGTGACCTTAACCTCAGCAACTTTCCCCATGTTGACTCTAAGTTATGGAGAGTCAATTGACTCTCCATTTATTACACTTCAGTGCCATCAGAGGAACGGGAAGAGAAGTTAGAGTTAGCCTATCTCTGGGCTGCCATCCTGGTTCTGCTGTATGATGAAGACTCTCTTTAATTTTCTCTTCATCTGATAAAGACACAATCCTCACCAATGAGCTGCTAGGAACATTAAAATGTGATACTGAACACAAAGCGTACTGTAGCACACAGTAAGTGCACACAAAAAGGGGATATCTCCTTTGATATTTCTATTTCCCCATTTACATATCCTTGGCTGCAAAGCTGATCTATGGTCCAGATCATCAGAGACCTTCCACATATAAGGTTGGATACCATGTGTACCTGGCAAACCTGACAAAAGCTGGAGGTTGCTTCTTGTGACTTCTTACGTGTACAGTAATTGTTTCCTTCAGGGGTGTTGACTATGACCTGGATAGTTCAGTCAGCTGTGGACTAGACAGGAAGGGAATCAAAGAATGCCAGAGCAAGGGTACAGGGAACAATTTCCCTCACCCGTATAATATATTGTATAAACATCCTCATATACTGCACTTACAACAGATAGTGCACGGAGTTGAATTTACAAGTTTTAGTTCACTTTGAATGGAGTTGGAATTGAAAACTGTCATAGTGATTCTCTCCCACATGTGTAGACTATGATCTAGTCAGGAAGAACATTTTCCCCTGTCTGTAGCTCATAGACCTGGGAAAATCCCTAACCTTCTTGTCAGGTCTAATCATCAACACATCTCTGAAAGATATGATCAGTTCATCATGGCCGTCATCAGCTCTGGACCGCAGACCTAAGGATAACAAGTTGGAATCCCTCAGAAAATGTTATGCACACGCAGGGGTAGGGGGACAACATACAGAATAATTAGCTACATTTGTAAACCTTACAATTTGGAAAAGGTTTTGTTGCTGTTGTTGTTTTCATGTCAAGATGCCAAGGAGAAACTTTACAAACAAATACATGTATTTGCTCTTTTCAAAGGGATCTTATGCTCATTTGCCTTTAATTTATAAGAGAGAGGACTATGACCTGTCAAGAGTCTCAAAATGGGTCACAAGCTCTGGTCACGTGATGTGCAATGGCTACCTCCAGAGTGTGGTCTCCTGAGGAGCCTGGGGGCCTCTAAGGCCACTTACAGGGAAACATGGCTTCAGGGAGAGGGTTGGATGTCAGATCAGCACAGAAAGTGTTAGGCAGCTTCTTTTTTCTAATTGTCATCTATTGTTTCTCAGATCTTCTCCAGGAGCTGAGGGTGTGCATGGTTTGGTAGGAGGGCGTGAGAGGGTCCATCTGCTTAAGAGTCTCTGGCTGTAGGGTAAGATCTGAATACAAACAAAAGACTCTATTGTCAAACCTCTGGTTGAAAACCTCGACACACATGGTAGTAATTAACTGTTTTTGGAGAAAAAGCCCCGGGAGGGAAGAGTTTATGTTATTTTTGCTGTTTATTATTGTTACACAAACATTCAGTGGCTACTTCCTTCAGCCTAGCCCCTCAAACCTATCACTCCCGCTTCTCTCCCTGGATAAAGTGCATGCGCGCACTCCCTGCAGCTCCAGCCTTTGGTTTATAACACTTCCCAGATGTACTACTTCTTGAAAATCGGTTTCTGCTGACTCTTCTAGGAAAGCTGATATGGAAACAGTTCAGGAATATGTTTCTCTCTGCTTTCTTCCCCTGGGAGGTAGGAGTTAATGTGTACCTGGGCTTCACAGTGAACAGCTGCAGTGAAGTCCCCAGGAAAAGGAATGTTATTGATGATAAATCTCAGGCCAGCCCCAGGGAGAACCCCAGCAAATCCAAGTCCAGTCCCCAAAACTGGGTTCCCAGGTAGTTGGGTCTCACAAAGCAGCGACAACAGCAGACACATGGCCAAAAGTCACAGGGAAGAACACAAATTGCTCACCTTATTACAGTCAAGGCCTGGAAAAGCTTAGAAGAAAAAAGTAAAGGATTTCCTGGTGTGTGTATATGATCTATCGGAGTCACAGACAAATTATTCTAACCTGGATTCGGTCCAGAGGCCCGCTGAGAATAATGCACTCAAGCTTCAGCCTTGGAACCTGTGTTACTTTCAAGGATGAAACTGAAAGCAGACACTGTTCACTTTAGGTGACTCATGGACTAATGAACTGAGCACATTCCGTATAGACAGTCTTGGTTTTCTCACAATTGTGAAATTGTGTCCAAAATATGGAGGGAAAAGAATACTCATGTGTGTACTTTAGGGATTCTGTCTGTGCATTACAACGAAAGAACAGACATTCACTTGTTTCCCTGTATCTATTCTGTCCAAGCATGAGAAAGGGTACCCCTCGTCCATCTGTCTCTGGGCATATAAGCATAGAACTCCTAACACATTTGCCAGACTCCAACTCCTGACAATCTCTACACTGGATGTGAGCCTGGGGCCATCTGGACCCTGGAGATATAATAACACACATTATCTTTGTGTTCTCCACACCCCGGACACTCAGCCTCTGCTCAAATTCTGCCTCGTGTAACTCTGCCTGTGTTCCTGCAAGAGCTCCTGGGTGTTCTCTTCTTTCTGTCCTTGGCCCTGACTGTATTCTGTACCGCTGCCAACAAAGTCATTCAAACACGTCCTCTCTGCCAACAGAATAATACTCAAAGTATTTAGACTGGAGTTCAAGTTGCTCTGTGATCTGCACAGAACTGCTCTCTGTCTGGAGAATTCTTGTTTGGTAACAATTATGCATCAGCCTATGAACAGGGTATACAGCCTCTGAACAGGGCATACAGAGAGCATCCCAGGGCTTTGCCACAGAGTGGAGCAGAGTCCTATATGGGAGACAGAAACATGAGAAACTGCCATACCGGATCAGGCTCTGAGAGGTCAGAACTGTATTTAAAGTCAGTCCTGTGCAGCATTTTCCAAACATTAGTAAGTGGTATAGGAGAGCCCCTCCCCATCCTTCTTGCCTGATGGGTGCACTCATGTCCCACTTGCAGCTACTTGCTTGTTGTGGTCCCCATATAGAAAGCTACACTTTCATCTCCCTCTAAATTCCCTACAGTCCCTGGAGAGGCCCATAGCCAATGACAGATATAGGGGGTGGTTAGAAGGGGCTGACCTGATGGCAGGAGGCAGGATGCCTGTCTAAAAAGGTGATGTTCCTGATCACCTCTGAGGACTGAACCATGCTCATTCATCTATGACTTCTTACTGTGTTTGTTTTTTTTTTCTTTCTGTCATGATATAAGTCTAAAGGATCTAGACAATCCTGACATTCTACAAACTATCACACTGATCCCTTAAACTGAGAGATACTGAAGTGAGTCTATTGGCCAAATATGTATCTGTGTGGAATATATATATGTCCATGACTACCAACTGCCAATATAGATATAAACACAAACATTAATTCTGGTGATTCCCACATATGAGTAAAAGGTTCTTATGTTTCTAGTTAAGATTAGCAGTCACATGATGCAAAGATGAATGACAAAATTCATGTTACTCATTTACATTTTCATATGCCTTTAGTTGAATTCCCCCACCCCCAAAACAATCCTACATCATGGAAGTTGAAAGAAAAACCATGAGAGAAGTGAGAGCTTTCCATTTTAGTGGTAGTACCTTCATGCCCAATCTGAATGGTGACCAAAGGCCCAGACATTTTTCTTTTGTACTAAGCCCTGATCATGGTAAGAGTACACAGAAGTGGGTTTGAGCAGAGTCTGAGGGTGCGATGCCAGTTCCCCTTTTGTGTGCCAATACCACAAGTGCCTCCTTATCTTAAGAGTTTCTGTTGGCTGGTGGTAGGCACTTCTTCTGGAAGGCTCTCTGCTCACAGCCAACTCCTGGGCGTGAGAATGCAGCAGGCCAGCTCCAGTGCCTCCTAGAGGACAAATCTGCTGTATGACTTATGCTTCCACCTCCCTGAGAGATCAGGCAGAAGCTAAACTTAGCTGAAGACCCTACCCTTCCCTAACTTTCCCCTCCTCGATCTACTTCCAGCACTACCTTATAGGATTTTTGATGGATGTTTCCCAGTAAAAAACATGCATTTGAATCCCCATGAAAATCTAGTGGATTCACTTTGACACTGAGAGCATGTGTGTGCATATTTACAAGCACTCTCTCTCACACACACACACACACACACACACATACACACACACACACACACATACACTCCTCTGCAAAACTGAAAAAAAAAACATACAAAAATAAGACTTTATTATGTATTCTTTGGTTGTAGTCAACTTACACATTTGACTCTGTGACTTACTTACTAATAGATACATATCACCTTCTGTTTGATGAGTGCCCTATGGTACCCCTGAGATAGAAGGAATTAATTATATTTTCACGTCAGAGTACAGAATACCAGAGAAAGACACCTCTGAATTGAATATAAAGGGAATTTTCTATGTCAGCTACACAGAAACAAAAGCTGGTTAATCAGAACGGGTCTCTCAGAGTGTTGTCATGGGCCATCCGGGCCAGAAACATTTTGGGGTACCTGGTCAACATGCAGATTTCTTGGCTGGCCCCTGATTTCCTGACGTAGCATCTGTGGGACAACTTTAAACACACTTCCTCTGTGAGCAAACACAGTACAAGAAGAGGACCAGGGATGAAGGAAGAGGGTAGCTTCTTCCTCTTCCCTCCCAGGCAACTCCAGATTGAAGAGAGAGACTTTCAGCCCAGGGTCAGAAAGGTTCATCGGGGGTCGTGTGCACACAGAAGCAAGCAGTGGAAGCAAAGTCGCCACACTGGTACTCACAAAGCTGGTGGAAGGAACAGGAATTCTGAAGCGTCTCTCATACTCTGAGGCAGCATCTTTTCCTTCATCTGAAGCCCCACACTGCCTGCAACCCAGCTGTGTGTGCACACGCTTCATCCCTTCACAGAAATCTCTATCTTTTTTTTTTTTTTTTTGAGACAGGGTTTCTCTGTGTAGCCCTGGCTGTCCTGGGACTCACCCTGTAGATCAGGCTTGCCTCGAACTCAAGAAATCTGCCTGCCTCTGCCTCCCAAGTGCTGGGATTAAAGGCGTGTGCCCCCACTGCCCAGCCCTCCACAGAAATCTCAAGGACAGGCTTCACATCCAAGTGTTCTGTTTTTACCTGTTCAGCCATTGCAGTCCTGCATGAAGATCTTTTACTTTTCACGTAGTGTCACAGCACTGAGGCAGGAGGGTGGCAAGTTCCAGGCCAGCATGGGCTACGCAGTGAGATTACCTAACCACAGAAATCTTTGATGATGTATAGGAAACTGTCTCATAGGGTTATTTTTTGTTAACAGGGTAGCCCTGCCTGCTTCCATTTGCTTCTGCAGTGTGCCCACTTATGCATAGGCATACATAGATGCTCAAATGTATCTGTGGAATGAAGAAACAAATGAGCAAACTGGCCAACAGAGGCTGTTACTCTGAGTGAATGTGTTTAGATGGCCAAGTGTAATTTGGGCCTTTGAAAGTCCTTGAGTTCAGGGCTCAAAGAGGTTCTGGGTATCACAACTGCACTGACCAACAGTCGTCTTGGGGTCTACAGCACCACCCTAGGGCACGTAATACCCTCTTCTTTCTCAACTTGGAAGAAAGTCTCTCCTTACAACCCACTCTCTCTTGCAAACCTGAAAAGGTATTGTGGGTTCACAGGCTGGATGCCTCACAACTCCAGAACCTAGCTTTAGAAGTTTAGCTTTGAGCCGGGCAGTGGTGGCACACGACTTTAATCCCAGCACTTGTGAGGCAGAGGCAGGCAGATTTCTGAGTTTGAGGCAAGCCTGATATCTACAGGGTGAGTTCCAGGACAGCCAGGGGTAAATAGAGAAAGCCTGTCTCCAAAAACCAAAAACCAAACCAAAACAAAAAAAGACTTTAGCTTTGATGAGAATTAAAGCTACTGTTTCTCCAAGGCTTCGACTACTCTCAACACAGTTCTTCCTTTTTTCTGTCTCTAGAAGGCAGATCTGAGCTTCCATGGCCAGCATCTTCAGGGCCATGCAGAGATCTGAATGCATGAACCTACTTTTCATTTGTGGAACAGGATGAGAGTCACCGAGAACATGGCTTACCCTGCTCTCATCAGCCCAAGGGCTTGGTTTCCAGTTTTCCTTTGGTGTTATATTTCCTCTGTCAATCCTGAACTCACTTCCTTGTTGCCAGAAATATGCATCGCACATTGGCAAAACTGTTGCTAAGATCTTAAAAAGAATATAGATGCCAGTCTAGCTAACCAAGTGCACCAGTCATATCTTCCCTCAAGAGCTTCAGCTGTGCTAGTGTTTGTTAGGGAATAACAATTTACTCAGTAACCTCAAGGAGTCATGCAGGAGGCCCATGTTTCTCTGTCTCTACCCCTGCCTATCCCTTTATCCCCTATCTCTGTGTCATCTCTTTACATGAGTTCCTCTGTAAAACTGAGAAGTTTTTGGTTCTTCTAATGTCTTGAGCTATTAGCAATAGCCTAAACTGACAAAATATTCAATTCTTGTTTACTGTGGCATATAATGTATTATACATAATATAAAATAATCATATATATAATGTATTTATTTAGTGTGTGTGTGTGTGTGTGTGTGTGTGTGTGTGTGTATACCTGTCATAGAATACCTGTGTAAGTCAGAGGACAACTTGCGGTAATAGATCCTCTCCTTCTACCATGTGGGTCCCAGGGGCTAAACTCAAATCATCAGGTTTGGCAGCAGGCACACTTGCCCACTGACCAAGCTTGCTCGCCCTTGGCCCTGACTTTGTGGTGCTTAAAAGGGCACCAGCACTGTGCTTCTTCAACTCTTTGTCCTTGAAGTGTGAAACTTCAAGAACAAAGGTAGAGGAAACACAAACTATTCAGGGAATACAGATTCAATGAATTCTTACGTATTACAGCTTGGGATGGTCTTCAGATCAGTTGCTATGTGTCATTATGGCTTGTTGATTCTGTTCTTAGAAACTTCTCATTAGGGGCTGGAGAGATGGCTTAGCAGTTAAGAGCACTGACTGCTCTTCTAGAGCTCCTGAGTTCAATCCCCAGCAGCCACATGGTAGCTCACAACCATCTGTAATGGGATCCAGTGCCCTCTTCTACTGTGTCTGAAGACAGCGACAGTGTACTCATATACATGAAATGAATAAATCTTTAAAAAAGTCTTCTCAAAAGAGGCTAAGCCACAGTTGCTGTTTTTACCAGTCAAACTTCATTGGAGGAACTCCTGTTTTCCTAAAACTACAGATAACATGGTTATTTTTTTTTATTGATATTTTATTTACATTTCAAATGTTATCCCTTTTCCCAGTTTTCCTCCGCAAACCCCCTGTCCCCTCCCCTCCCCCTACATGTACGAGGGTGCTCCTCCACCCGCCCACCCACTCCCACCTGCCCATGGTTATTTTTTATACCATGTTTTGATCCTTCATCTGCCAATCTAGCTAAAACTTTCTGATTGCCCTGTTTCCAAGGTTTTGTTACACCCTGGGTTCAGTGTTCACTTGATCCATGTCTCATTGTTGATGTCACAGGGCTTTTGTTTCACAGGCATCTCGCTCATTCAACAGGAGCGTGTGGCCCTGAAGTCAGATGTGATCTGCTTCTGGGGCCCCGTTTACTCGAGCGTATCACTGTCGTGATCGCCCTTAGTCATGCCCTCTGACCAGCCCCTGACCTTTGTGATGAGGGCTTTTAGGACAAGCCACATTGGGATTTCTTTATCATTTTTCTTCATTATTATGTTTTTCTTGTAACATAAAATTGATCATTTTTCTAGCATTATACAGAGAAACCTATATTATGGAGTTAACATTAGCTCTATACTGTATTAAATTTTATATTTTATCAAATGTAAGCAATATCAGCTTTCTGTGACTTTAGGCTGTATTTTCTCCACATGAAAGTTGGTGGCTCATTCTCCTTTTTTCTGTTTTAAGTCATTTCCAAAAGAAAGTGAAGTGGGACCTCTTTATACTGCACTGGCATCTCCTGCAGACACTGTTAAAATGTAGACCTGACAACGTATCTTAGATGAGGCTGGGCTTCTGATTGAGCTCTTGGGTGTAGTCTGTGTTATGAGTGCACACACATTCTGTATTCTGAGCCGCAGGGGAGTATATGTGTGTGTGCTTCATAGTTTTCCTGCCACACCTCAAGGCTAGAGTTTAGTCTTTGTGCCGTGAGTCCATTGAAATTTTTGAAGCAGAAAAATGATGTGCTGCAGATTATCTTCAGTGTTCCTCCAAACACACTAACAGGAGAGAGAAAAGAAGTCTGCAGTCATGAAGATGGAAATAAAAGTCTTATTCCTATCTATCTATCTATCTATCTATCTATCTATCTATCTATGTATCTATCTATCTATCTACCTATCTATTATCTATAATATACATAAATATATAAATATGTAATATATCTTATATAGTATATATAGTTACTAAATATGTAAAAATATAAATATACTACTTATATATAATAATATATAAATACACTGGGCAGTGGTGGCGCATGCCTTCAATCCCAACACTTGGGAGGCAGAGGCAGGGGGATTTCTGAGTTCGAGGCCAGCCTCGTCTACAGAGTGAGTTCCAGGACAGCCAAGGCTACACAGAGAAACCCTGTCTCGAAAAAACCAAATATATATATATATATATATATATATATATATATATGCAATATGTAATGTACAATATATAATACATAATGCTCCCATATAAAAAAATATATAGACACAGTGTTTCATAGAGCTACCAAGAAAGCTGCTTGCAATTCTTAGCTCTCTAGTTAGAGTACTGAAAGGACCCCTTCGCTGTTGTCTTTGCTTATGTCCATCTCTATTTCCATCTCTGGTTGTTCTCGTCTACCTCTGAACTTAAGACTCTTACTTCCATCTGCATAACTGTAGGCTCCTTTTCTGTCTCCTGCTAGAGTGTTTGGAGGAACACTGCAGACAGTCTGCAGCACATCATCTTCCTGCTCAGACAGTGTCAATGGACTCGCGGCACAAAGACTATAAACTCTAGCCTTGAGGCGTGGCAGGAAACTGTCACTGTGATTTTCACTCCTTCTCCCCTCCTTAACTCCATGTTCTACCAGCACTCTGAATTTTCCCCTCTAAAATGTTATTTGTAACTTTCTCTGGTTAATCTGTTGTCCTGGTTGGCAGTTAAGGTCAATTTCACACAGGTAGTCATGTGAAAGGAACACCTCGACTGAGGAACTGCCTGTGGGAAAAGGCATGTGTGAGATCACTGTAGGGAATGCCATTCTAATGTGTGAGTCAGTAAGCAATGTTCCTGCATGGCTTGGTTTGAGCTCTTGTGTGAATTTCTGCCCTGCTTTCTCTTAATGACTGTGACCTGGGAGCATAAGTTAAAGAAATCCTTTCCTCTGCTAAGCTGCCTTCCGTCAGAAGGTTTCACTTCAGCAACAGAAGGGAACTAGAATAGCTATCTTTAGTTCACAATTAAATATCTTGGCTTTCAAGTCTCTGGCCCAATTGTGCTACTTAAGTTTGTAGTCCATTTGTAACAACAGATCCATATGACTCAGAAGTCCAATATATATGTTGTCTGCCTTGTTTTGTGGTCCTGTCCACATCTTGCTCTATGTTGAGCTAGCTATATAAAGATACTAGCTGGAGAACTCCCAGGACCAGGTACCCTAACTAGACCCTTTCTATTACTATCCTGGGGCTCCCCACCATGCAAATGTTGAGAAGCATCTTTATGGTTTAAGAGCCAGAGCATTGGTGCCAGATGCACCTGGATGTCAGTCCAGCCTTGCTGCCCACCACCATCTGACTTTAGCCACAGTTCTTAGCCTCTCAGTGTTTCCTTCATCTGCAGATAACATATAGGGTGGCTATTAAATGTGATAATATATGGGGAGCATAGAGCTTTGAAGCAATGGAACTGTTATTAGAATTATACCAGTGCAACAAGCACACCAGAAAGATGTGCCAAATGAACGAGCAAATGATTGAGTGGTACCCAATTACGTTTTTTCTACTACAATTAAAAATCTTGCCCATAGTATAGGAGGAAAATGATCACACTGTTGTGCTTCACATACTTGACGTCAGCCTCACCCTGGGTTTTCTGTGAGTGACAGCTTCCCTCACCTTCACAAGCATTCTTTTGGCCTTCTACTCACAACCCTTGCTTGAGATCCATAATATTCATTATATTAACTCATTTCATCATTTTTTGGTGCCCACTACATGGTAAATAACTATTGTTAAGTAGATAAATGGTGCACATATTTTAGATAATATCTGTCTTGTGTTTTCTTATCTAAAAGATGGGAACTATTTTCTTCATACTTGTTGCCTAAACATAACTACTGTCTTAGTCAGGGTTTCTATTCCTGCACAAACATCATGACCAAGAAGCAAGTTGGGGAGGAAAGGGTTTATTCAGCTTACTTCCACATTGCTGTTGATCACCAGAGGAAGTCAGGACTGGAACTCAAGCAGGTCAGGAAGCAGGAGCTGACACAGGCCATGGAGGGATGTTCTTTACTGGCTTGCTTCCCCTGGCTTACTCAGCCTGCTCTCTTATAGAACCTAAGACTTCCAGCCCAGGGATGGCACCACCCACAAGGGGCCCTACCCCCTTGATCACTAATTGAGAAAATGTCCCACAACTGGGTCTCATGGAGGCACTTGTCCAACTGAAGCTCCCTTCTCTGTGATAACTCTAGCCCGTGTCAAGTTGGCACACAAAATCAGCCAGTACAACTACCAACTTCCCTTTCTAAAAAGCTACCAGGCCCCATCACAAATAGGCAATATTAAAGACTCGGAAGAAGAATCAGACATGGTTGTTGTATGTGGATCCTGCCTTGCCATGGACTGGGGTTTCTTACGGGGTCCCTTGTTCCTTGGGACGATGGGTTCTGGCCAGGTGTGTACAGGATTCAGCTTTGACAAACAAACACTACACAAGAAGTGTTCTATCTGAATGTATTTCTTAAAAAAATGACATGAGGCTTTTATAATCTTTGCAAAAGAGAGATGAAAAATCTGGCAGCTCAGTAGTCAAGGTACAATCTGAGGCCATCTAAAACACACTGGATCTAAAATATCAGCCATCTCCTCTGGACTGGCTCAGCACCCCCAGGCTCCGAGCACACTCGGGCCACATGGGCCGGGCCGGAGTCCCGGGGGGGGGGGG
>NW_022196912.1:46891896-46897319 GCF_008632895.1 Mastomys coucha | reverse complement strand
GAGACTGACTTTCCTTGAAGTTTACACCTCAAATACCGCCGTCACGCAAAGTGTGCGTGGCACTGCCTGCCTTAGTTTTATGCCAGGGACAGTGCACATCTTCTGCCTTGGCTCTCCTCATCAAAATGGCAGATCTCAAGCCTCCTGAGGAACACTGTAGTCCCTTCCTATTGGCGAACTAGATAAAGGGCACATTCCAAGAAACTGTAGGACAAGGGTACTTGTTCTCCTTATCTAATACCAGCGCAGATCTGGTTTTCAAGTGCTTTTTCTCCTTGAAGGTTTTTACCCCCGAATCATCCTTTTCTTTCCCTGGTTTATTCATCTATTAGCAGAAATCCATGAGCTTCTTACTATGTGTTTGTCCCCGTGTTATGCACTGATGCAAGTTTGATGAATGTAATAGGCACTGCTTTGTACTTTGTAGCATCCTGGAGACAGAGACCCAGACTTCCATGGAACTCATTGCCTGTGACTGCAAGAGTCAAGTAGTCAGTTTTTGCCACAATTTTCTCTGATTTGCCAAGTGCTGTGTTATAACTGGTACAAACATGAAACACAAAGGCAGATCTCAGAAAGCATATAACCCAGGGCTGCATGATAAAATGAGCTCAGCTCTGTACCCACGGGCACAATAAGGACTAATGTTGCAGGGAGGTGAAACATAGATTAGAAGCTTTGGTTTGAGGAACTTGTTTACCCAAACAACAATTTTTGTGTAATGATCAGTAAGGCTGTTTGAGGTTCAGTTCATCAGAGCTAACCTCCCAGTGCCCTATTAGCAAAAGCCATAATACATCCTGAGGCACCTTTCTCTGATTGTTCTGTGTAACTCAGAGCATTGACAAGATAGGAACCAAAGATGCAAGTCCTTGGAGTGGCAAGGCTTCCTCTGCTTCATAGAGATAATTCAAAGGGACAGAGAAGTAGTTGGGGGCAGGTTCTATGCAGGTGTGACTGGTGACATGTGGGTGTCATTCACACTGTCTATCCTTAGGTGGGCACTGGAAGGAGAGAATATAATGTGAGGGCCTGTGAGGGACTGAAGGTAAAGTGGGGCAGTGGGGCATGAGGGGTGTTGGACCAGATGCTCCAGAGTTTATACTGATTCATTATTCCCTTGGGGAATACTGGAGGGCCACGGGCCTAATCTAATTTTTGCTGAAAAGTGAATTTACATCCAGGGAACTCAGCCTCTTCCCTTCAAGACTCTGATTCTACTCGAAAAACCAGAAAAAGGAGGGTACTAGAATATATCTCTTGACCAGAATGCACAGATTTTCAGGTACCCACTGATCATACTGTGAGGTGGGGTGGGCATGCAGGCAGGACTCTTAGAAACATCTGGAGCAAAGGAGATCATTGAGGCTGTTGTGAAAGGTCATTGTTTTCAATATCCTTTCCTATTATGGAATAAAATCTCCTGTTAGAGAATTGTGGAGCAGTGGACCATGCCACCAGACAGAAGAACTGGTAAGGTTGAAGCAAATTCAGAACCCTGATAAATCTCATAATTGAGAATGGCAGGTTCCTGTCCTTGGAGCACATGAACACAACATCCCACTAAGAGGAACATGGCAGCCTATCACATCGCATAAAAACCTAGAGTTCTCCATGCTAATGAGGTATCTAGTGTTTAGCCAATGAGCTTCCCTTCCTGGGCATCCTCCCTGCAAAAGGTATTTAATCTCTAGTTAACCCTGAGTGAGATTTATGCATCCTCATCTGCCATGATAAAATGGTTTGGACAATCAAGGACTGTCTCCTTCATCAAGGATGGGGAAGGGGGCTTTGATAATGGGGAAGGGGAACTTTGTCGTAAAGAGATGCATCTAGATCTCCTGTAGAAGGCCTCTCTTCCAGCTCCTTCATACTTTAGCACTCCCTTGGGGCCAAGCCAGATTCTGACCCATCCTAGGCTCAGTGCACTCTCGCAGACTTGTTCTTAGCTTCTCGCCTCCCCAGCAGTGTACCCAAGTTTGAGAATCACAGCACCTGTCCCAGATCTCGCTGTTTCTCTCCTGGAAGAATATGGACTGGGACCCTTATCCTTGGCTGCGTTCTGCCTTCACTTAACAACATTCTGGCAATGCTCCAGTCCCCAGAGGCAAGGCAGACATACAGCCTGTCGTCAGTGGCCCCTGCGTTTTACCTCCCCTGAACAGCATATCACTTGCATTCCGACACCCCAGCAGTAAGGGGAGAGATGCAGAGCAACTGAGAATGACCAGATCGGAATAGGGTGTCCTTACTAACACATTAGAGCTAGCACCTTTAGCATCAGTCACGGGGAGAGCATCCACGGATGTTATATCCTAGGCCCCAGTACGCAGCCCAGACAGAGAGGGTCAGATGTCTGGCCGTGAAGATCTACACTGCTCCAAAGCACAATATGGAGATGACAACAGTGCTATCACCACAGAGCAAACAGTCCACCTCCCTGCCCTTGTACAATGGACTCCTCTCTCCCACATTCAGCATTTGAGTAATGAGGCTGGAGGGAATGAAACAAAATTCAGTTATTTCCTCTCGCAGCCTCAGAGTTTGCTCAAGCTTAGTCCTTTAGGATCTCCCTGAGAAGTTCTACCAGTCTACCTGCAACGATTTTAATAAAACCCACACATTTCCTACCACAATGATCTCTAAGGGTTTACATTACGCTGAAGTAATAGGAGCTGAACAGCTAATCAGTTGAGCTGATTTGAAGGTATTCTATGGATGATTTGTAGTATTCTACTGTTGATCCCGTTCAGGAGGAACAATTGTGTACCAGCCAACAGTTCTGGTACAATGTGAACCCTGTGAGAGTCAACTTTGTGTTCCAAGGCTTCGTTGTTGCAACATCTTGACCTTTAGACAACATAAGCAGCTGGTGAGGCTAGAAAAGAAAAGTCTGATGCTATAAAATGCTCAGAAAGGTACTTCTCAAATCTCAGCATAACAAGCTTTGAGAAAATGTAGATTTAAAATCTGAGATTCTTGATTGGAATGCTCTCAATGGTTTGTGATTTTGTTACCTCAGTAAATTTTATGCCTAACTTTACTCAAACAACAATTCACACATTAAACATTGACATAAAGTTCAGAAAATATGACTAAAGCTCTTTGATATTTTTTCTCAAATCAAATGTCAGCTAAAGGGGAAAAAAGTGCAATGAAATGCTTCACTCTGGATGTGTCTGGGGAAAGTCCCATGGGCCAGGGATCCATTTTCAGGTTGTTCATCCAGGTTGGTTCAGAATATTGTCACCTATATGTGAGTGACGGTTATTTTATGGGGCTTGGGGTTGTCTGTGACTGATAGTTCCCTCCAGAACAGTCTCTTCTCAGTTGTTCTCTTCCCGAGTCTGTGTCCCATGCAAGCCATCTGGTCTACCAGCAAAGTATCACACCGTCCTGGGTCTGAGGCTTTCCCACAGTGACCTGATTCGAGGTCTTCTGTGATTTGGTCACATGGGGTGTCTGCCACTTTTTTTTGTTTTGTTTTGTTTTTTACTTTGCTCACATAAAATGTCCTTCTGTATAAAACTTCTAGAACATGTGACATGCCTGACTGAGCCGTCCTTCATATTTATTTTCTTATCTCCTCCACCTACATGTTTCTCGGAAAGTGATTTAAAATTTTAGTCCTAAACTATTTCCTCGGAGGCATATGTTTCTTATTTACCAGCTACATTTCTTTAGACACATCAAGGTCACAGTTCTTTTATTAGGTTAACTTTTTGTTTTTCTCTGTCTAAAATATCATGGTGGGCTGCCAAGAGTTGAGAACAAAGAAAAGAGTTGGGTTTAACTTCCCAATTGCACTGTGCGGTTCTTATGGAGTAAGAATGTTTAATTTAACTAATTTTAGAATATACATGCTCATATATTTAGTAGTGTCTGTGAAAAATTCAAGAGTTCATTTCCCACAGGAATCTAAAATACATCTAAATCCAAGTTGCTACTGTTTTTATTAAGAGGTCACTTAGAATATTTTTAGTCAGAGAGAGGTAGGGGAGCTGGTGTGGATTATATACATGAGGAAAAAGAAAGGCTGTGCATAGTCTGTGAGACACAAAGTGTGTGTGTGTGTGTGTGTGTGTGTGTGTGTGTGTGTGGAAGGAGGGGCAGTATACCTAGAGGTCAGAGGACAATTTTCCAGAGTTGGTTCTTTTTCCACCATGTGGGTTCTGGGGATCAACCTCAAGTAGTAAAGCTTGGGAACAGGTACCCTTAGCATGGATCATCTCTCAGGCTAGACTTTGCCAGTTTCTGTGCTATGAGGACTCATGCTTCAGAGCATTGAACAATAAAGCATGAGCACCATTCCAAGCCTCTTTTAGGCAATGGCCAGGGAGAGCCATATATCTTCATGAAAGGGGGTTCCTGGCAAATATGCGCAGTACACTCTTCAAGGCATGAGCTGATGGCATGGGTGTGGCAAGAACACTGACCCATTTCCATGTCACAGGTGGATCATAGTGGCAGACTCCCAAGAGGGTGACAGTTGAAGTCTGAAAGCATAGCACAGACATTTATAGTCACTTTTAATCCCCTACTCTCATAAATGTTGGTCATAGCTCACACTGAGCAAAGTGCACAGTTTAAGAACAAGGCGGCTTGCCCTGCACAATCCACTATTTGTGTGACTATCTACCACATTCAGCCTCACAGAGAAAACCTCATGCCAGATGCTTCCCAATCCCCATGTGGTTCTACTCGATGGCAGTTAGGCAGAGCCAAGCCAGCGTAGGAGAGTGTGTAAGCTGAAGGACTGGCTTGGCTCTTCAGGGCTTAGACCAGACGGGTGACTCAGGCAGGCCATTGCCAGTGCAGGCGTATCACCAACAGCTCCCTCTCTGGTAGATGCATCTCTCATCCCTCTCTGTCTCTTTGTTACTTTTTCCTCCTCGTTCTCCACCTTCTCCTTCTCCTCTCCCCACAGACATTTCTTAGACCTGTTTACGTTGGGAATGCTGAGAAGTAGTCATGGAAAAGCAAAGCGTACCCTCTTACTGCAGGAAAATCTCGTGTTCAAGGAAACAACTAAAATGCCCAACAAAGAAAGAACGGGTGAGTTAAATGTGCTTTAGTTATACAGTGCGATGTCTCTCAATCATAAAGAAAGTACTGAGGATACAGTGAGGTGAACCTTAAAAATATTAGAAAAAAAAGAGACAAGACTAATATATGATTCTTACCTGAAGTATCTCTAATAAGCGAATCCACAGTGATAGAAAGGAGGTTAGTGCTTGGGTCGAGGTGGGTATGTGGGAGGGTGGGTATGTGGAAGGATGGGCATGTGAAGGATGGGCATGTGGGAGGGTGGGTGTGTGGGAGGATGGGTATGTGGAAGGATGGGCATGTGGGAGGGTGGTTGTGTGGAAGGGTGGGTATGTGGGAGGGTGGGTATGTGGAAGGGCGGGTATGTGGAAGGGCGG
>NW_022196912.1:46850475-46891840 GCF_008632895.1 Mastomys coucha | reverse complement strand
AGGGTGGGTGTGTGGAAGGGCAGATGTGGGGGAGGGTGGGCATGTGGGAAGGTGGGCGTGTGGAAGGGTGGGCATGTGTCAATTAAAAGGAGGGTAGCCTTTTACCTTTACTCTATTCTCTTTGGCAATACATATTTCAAAACTTACCATTTTAACCATAGTTCAATGCCTGAAGTCATTCACTCAGTTGTGCAACAAACCTCCTTCTTCCTTGCAAAACTGAAACCTCTGTATCTGGTAACTACTAATTCTTCACGTATTCCTCTCAGCCCCGATCACTCTCATTTTCCCTTCTGTCTCCATGAGTTATGGTGCCTCTGGCTAGCTGCTTCATGTAAGTGCAATCTCATAGTTTTGGTCTTGTTTTTCTGACTCATTTCACCTCCTATAATATTCTTAAGGCTTATCCAATAGTTTGCTTATCCACTTACCTTTGGTTGGACACTTGGGTTACCTCCAGCACCTGGTTATTTCTAAGGGTCTTGCCATGAGTAACGGGTGACCTCCTTTCAAAATTCTGTTTTTAATTCTTTTTAGGTGCATATCCAGAAGTGTGGGTTTCATTTGAGGTGAAGAAACGTATGCTAAACTTAATTGTGTTGATATTCACAGAGCTTTTAATAGGACCCAGGCTATTGACTAGTAAGACCTGTCAGCAGCTGATTTGTGTCCATAAAGCCATTACACACAACACAAACATACACTCACAGAGATACATGCATGCATGCATACACACATTACACATACACACAAACATGCACACATACATACACAAGCCCACTCATAGGCTCACATGTAAATACATACACAGACACACACAGAGCCGTGTGTGTGCACACACACCTAAAACAATGCCAGTGTTCAACCTTTTCTCTAAGGGGATCATGTTAGTCAGTGAACAGGGAGAAGCCTGGCATGCTGAAGAGTGTGTGGAACCTGGCATGACTGCATCACCGTACCTAATTTTCATGAACTTTATGTTTTCTTTAAGCCTGCAAAAAGCATCTATGACAAAGACTCAGCCCGTGCTTGCTAATGCAGTTACCCAGACTCATTCGCTGGGCAAAAAGATAGAGCATAGTGCTATGACCCAGAGGAAACCACTTACTAAGATTCTAAAGGGTTCTACAGCTCTACAAGGCCCTGTGGAGCCCAAAGGTTCACTGTCCCAAAGCCAAGCATCCGCCCATTTGGTTGTAGAAAAATACTGATGCCTTACTACTCCCTATCACACCTCCCTTGGTTCCACTTCTTTCTTGAATTGATTCTTTCCGAATCAGTGTTAGAAGGGAATTGAGAAGAAAAGGGTAAAGTAATTAATAAATAAAAAGAGGGCTCTGGTTACATACCTCAGTGGTTAAGGGTACCAGTCACCATGCCTGAGGACTTGAATTTGATCCCTCAGACCCACATAGTGAAAGGGGACAGCCGACTTCCCCATGGTGTCCTCTTATGTCCACCCATGTGCACACATGTGTGCATGTGCACATGTGTAAATAAATGCAATAAAAGTAAAGAAATCAGCACTTGAAAATCACCTCAGAGCCTATCATCATGCATAAAGTAATAAAAGAAACTTGTAAATTCTAGTATTAACTGCTTAACAAGGCAGGCACCTCTCCTGGCAGTCTTCTACGTGAACATACCTTCGAAGGGTCCTTTCCCTTTGTTCCAGATAAAAATTCTGGAGAAAAATAATTCAGACATGTGCTGCATGGCCTTGAGTTAACCATGGCCAGAATGCATTTGCCATTGTCCTTGAGTTAGAAACTTAAACTGAGCAATGTTCTGCAATGTAAACTTGAAATTGAGCTTGCTCAGAAATGTGCCCCTCCCCCAAGTGTTTTCCTTTATGAAGATATATAGCTTCTCCAGATTCTATACTTTACTTTTGGAATAACTGTGGTATTCTCTGTATCTGTGATAGACACAAATCTTCCTTCATTCATTTGCCTCTGGTTACGTTTCTTTGCTCTGTAAGAACCAAGGAGGCTCCACTGTACTCTGTTACATTAACAGAAGTTATGGGTCCATGGGTTTCACAATTTGCAATGTAAGTTTTTGGTGTTTCTTTGGTTTGCTCACGTGGGGGGAAATATGAGCACCCCCTGCTGGTCGTTTGTGACAATGTCAGTAAGCCTCAGAGAAAAGCTGCCCACTGACTTCCTAGTTTGTGGAACAAGGACTCAGAGCTGACAGGCCTCTTTCGAGTTTTTAAATGAGGGACTCTGAGGACTGAGACAGCAAGCAGGACTCAACTTTAACTTGCACCCCAGTTTACTTCCCAGGACTTACACTGGTAACCAACAGGGTCAAAGCTACTTAGTTCAAAGTGGTTGTGTCTGTACTGGCCATCGTTGGCTCCTTGCACATTCTCTTTGCGCAGGTACCCACTCTTGTCAAACAAACAGGCCATTCAAATAAAAAATAAACAGAAATACTAGCTGAGGTCATAAACCAAATGGCTCTGACAGATATTTACAGAACATTTTATGCAAACACAAAAGAATATACCTTCTTTTCAGCAGAGCATAGAACTTTCTCTGAAATTGACCATGTACTGGAACACAAAGCAAGTTTCAATAGATTCAAGAAAACTGAAATAATACCTTGCATCCTTCTGACCACCATGGATTAAAGCTGGTGTCTTAGAGTTTTATTGCTGTGAATAGACACCATGACCAAGGCAAGTCTTATAAAGGACAACATTTTTTTTTTTATTTTTTTTTTATTTTTTTTTTAAAGGACAACATTTAATTGGGGCTCACTTACAGGTTCAGAGGTTCAGTCCATTATCACAAGGTGGGAGTATGGCAACATCCAGGCACACATGATATAGGAGGAGCTGAGAGTTCTACATCTTCATCTGAGGGCTGCTAGAAGAATACTGACTTCCAGGAAGTTAGCACTAGGGTACTAAAGCTCACACCCACAGTGACACACCTACTCTAATATGGCCAAACCTCCTAATAGAGCCACTCTCTGGCCTAAGCATATACAAACCATCACAGCTGGAGATCAACAATAGAAACAATAAGAAATTTACAAATTTTTGGTGATGGAATAATTCATTACTGAGTCATAAATTGAGGGATTTCAAAATCAGTGCTGAAATCAATTAAATAGAAACAAAAACAATAAAAAGCAATACAAAGAATCATTGAAACAAAATGTTAGCTCTTTGAGAAAAATCAATAAGATTGACAAGCCTTTAGTCAAATTAACTAAAATGCAGAGAGAACTAGACAGAGAGAGGATACAAAATTAACCAAGTTAGATAGGAAAGGGGGACACAACACAGACACTGAGACAGTCCAGAGAATCATAAGGACATACTTTAAAAACTGCACTCAATCAAACTGGAAAATCTAGTAGAAATGGGTAATTTTCTTTCTTTCCTGGTTTCTTTTTCTTTTCTTTTTTTGGTGTTAGCACATTATGTTTTTTAGAATTAATTAATTAATTATTTTTTACACTCCTTATTTTATTCCCCACGCTTGTCCACCCTCTGACTGTTTCACATCCCATACCTCCTCCTTACCTTCCTTGTCTCCATGTGGATGTCCCTACCCCTCACCCTACCCAACCTCTAAACTCTCTAGGGTTTCCAGTCTCTTGAGGGTTAGGTGCATTGTCTCTGAATGAACATAGACCTGGCAGTCCTCTACTGTATGTGTGTTGGGAGTGGGAGCCTCATATCAGCTGGTTTCCAGTGGGGTGGTCCAGTGTTTGAGAGATCTTGGGGATCCAGATTAATTGAGACTGCTGGTCCTCCTATAGGATCACCTTTCTCCTCAGCTTCTTCCAGCTTTCCCTAATTCAACCACAGGGGTCAGTTGCTTCTGTCCATTGGTTGGGTGCAAATATCTGCATCTGACTCTTTTAGCTGCTTGTTGGGTCTTCTGGAGAGCAGTCATAAAAGGTCCCTTTTTGTGAGCACTCCATAGCCTAAGTAATAGTGTCAGGCCTTAGAACCTCCCCTTGAGCTGGATCCCACTTTGGGCCTGTTGCTGGACCTTCTTTTCCTTAGGCTCCTCTCCATTTCCATCCCTGTAATTTTTTCAGACAGGAACAACTATGGGTCAGAGTTGTGACTGTGGGATGGCAACCCCCTCCCTCACTTGATGTCCTGTCTTCCTGCTGGAGGTGGGCTCTATAAGTTCTGTTTCCCTACTGTTGGGCATTTCATCTAAGGTCACTCCCTTTGAGTCCTGAGAGTCTCTTACCTCCAAGGTCTCTGGTGCATTCTGGAGGGTGCCCCCAACCTCCCATCTCACAAAGTTGCCTGTTTCCATTCTTTCTGCTGGCCATCAGGGTTTCAATTCTTTTCCTTCATAGAATGGGTAATTTTCTTAATACATACCATGAATCAAGTTAAATCAATTTCAGATATACAGACCTATAACTCCCAGAGAAACAGAAAAAAGTCATTAAAAGTCTCTTTCCCTCCAACTAAAAAAAAGCCCAGGGACAGATGTTTTTAGTGCAGAATTCTTTTAAATACGAGTTAATAAAAATACTCCTAAAGTTATTCCAAAAATAGAAACAAAAGGCACATTGTCTAATTTATTTTGTGAGACCACAGTTACTATGATACCTAAACAACATAAAGACTCTACCAAAAAAGTGAATTATGACTAGTTTTCCTTATGAACATAGATGCAAAAATTCTCAACAAAGTACTTACAAACCAAATCCAAGAGCTTATGAAAATATTATCTACCATGATCAAGAATATTTCACCCCAGAGATGCAGGGATGGTTCAACGTAACCATCACATAACATTTATCATAAAATTGATCAGTGTAATCCACCACATAAGCAAACTGAAAGACAAAAAAGAAACCATGATAACCTCATTCGATGCAGAAAAGGCCTTTGACAAAAATCCAACACCCCTTCATGACGAAAGTCCTGGAGAGATTAGGGCTACAGGGACACACCTCAACATAATAAAGATAGTTTACAGCAAGTCCACACCCAACATCAACCTAAATGGAGAGAAACTCAAAGCAACTGAGGAACAAGGTAAGGTTGCCTATTCTCTCCCTACCTATTCAATATAGAATCTTAAGTAGAGCAATAAAAGAGCTGAAGAAGATCAAAGGGTTACACAATGCAAGGGAGGAAAGCAAGGTATCTTTATCTTCAGATGATATGACAGTGTATGTAGGTGAACCAAGAAATTATACCAAGAAACTTACAGCTCATAAACACTTTCAGCAAAGTGGGTGGATGCAAGATTAACTCAAATGAATTAGTAGCCCTTCTATATAAAATTAACAGACTGAGAAAGAAACCCAGGAAACAATATCCTTCACAACAGCTTCAAAACACTGTAAAACAACCAAACAAATAAAGGTGTGTATGAAAAAAAACTTTAAGACACCGAAGAAAGAAAGTGAAGAAGATATCAAAAGAAAGATCTCCTATGCTCATGGACTGGTAGAATTGACATAGTAAAAATGGCCATTCTACCAAAAGAAATTTACAGATTCAATGCAATCACCACTAAAATTCCAATACAAGTCTTCACAGACCTTGAGAGGACAATTTTTAGCTTCATATGAAAACGCACACACACACACACACACACACACACACACACACACACAGGGTAGCTAAGACAACCTTGAATAGTAACAGAATTTCTAGAGGTATTAATATCCCTGACCCCAAATTATACTTCAGAACTATAACAATAAAAACAGCCTGGTATTGGTACACACACAGAAATACACATTGATTAGTGGGATAGAATAGAAAACTCATCTATGGAGACCTGATCTTTGATAGATAAGCCAGAAATACACACTGGAAAAAAAAAACCCAGCATCTTCAACAAATGGTGCTGTCAAAGTGGATGTCTGCATGTACAGAATGCAAATAAATCCATCCTTATGACCCCACACAAAACTCAACTCCAAATAGGTCAAAGACCTCAAAATAAACCAGGTATACTGAATCTGATAGAAGAGAAAGCAGAGAACAGCCTTGAACTCATTGGAACAGGAAAAGACTTTCCGGGCTGGTGAGACGGCTCAGCAGGTAAGAGCACCGACTGCTCTTCCGAAGGTCCTGAGTTCTAATCCCAGCAACCACATGGTGGCTCACAACCACTCATAATGAGATCTGACGCCTCTTCTGGTGCGTCTGAAGACAGCTACAGTGTACTTTGGGCCGGAGGGAGAAGAGGTCCTAAAGTCAATTCCCAACAACCAGATGAAGGCTCACACTATCTGTATAGCTACAGTGTGTACTCATATACATAAAATGAATAAATGAATAAAAAAGAAAAGACTTTCCAAGCAGAATACCTTCAGCACAGGCACGAAGACCAACATTAATAAGTGGGACCTCATGAAAATGAAAAGTTTCTGCAAAGCAAAGGACTCTGCCACTTGGACAAAGCAGCAGCCTACAGGATGAGAAAAGACTATTCTCCCCTTCCCAACTACACATCCAATTGAGGCTAATACCCAAAATACATAAAGAACTCAGCGGCAACAACAAAGCAGATACCTGGATATTAAGAAAACAAAGGGAACCCAGTTTAAAAATGGGGTCTAAACAGATCTAAACTAATTCTCAAAAGAGAAAACTCAAGTGGCTGGGAAACACTTAACAGATATTCAGCTTCCTTAGTCATCAGGGAAATGCAAACTACTTTGAGATTCTATCTTACACCCATTAGAATGCCTAGAATCAATAAAACAAATAACAGCTCAGGCTGCTAAGGTGTGGAGTAAGGGAAGCACTTATCTGTTGCTGGAGGGCGTGCAAGCTTGTAAGGTGCTACTGTGGAAATCAGCATGGCCGTCCTTCAGGAAGATCAGAATCTATGTATGCCATTATCTAGCTAGATCACTTTTGGGTATATATCCAAAGGTTATTTTATCCTACCATACAGACACACTTACTCAACCATATTCATGACTTCTCTATTCATAATAGCTAGAAATTAGAAAGAACCTAGATGTCCCTCAAGAAATGAATGGATATAGATAATATAATACATTTATGCCATGGAGTATTACTTAACTATTAAAAACGAAATCATGAAATTTGCAGGAAATGAATGGAGCTACCAAAAAAAAAAAAAAATCCTGAGTGAGTTAACCTGCACTCAGAAAGACAAATATGGTATGCATTTGCTTATATCTGGATGTTAGCTTTTAAGTTAATGTTAAAATTTACAGAACCACAGAAGTTAGATATAGAATAAAGGACCACTAGGGAGAAACAGATCTCCAGAGAAAGGTGAAATAGAATACATAGTTATACGGACAGGATGGGGACTGGAACTGGAAGATCAAGTAGGAAGGGGGAGGAAAGAGGGAGATGAAGGGGTGGATACCAGACAGACAGCTAAAATCAAGGGCTATTTGACTGGCAGAATAGAAACCTAATATAGTAGAAGCTTCCTAAAATATATACATATATGAAAGACGCCTAAATGAAATTGCCAAATAATGGGTGAAACAGAGCCAACCCCAAGTGGACATTTCTGATCACCAAATGAAGCTTTTAGTACTGGGAATGGATCACATCTAATTAAGTTATTGGCCAAAGGGTTCCATGGGAACCCCTAAATAACCCAGGCTGTTGCCAAGGCTATAGGTTGCTCTCCACAAACCAACAGCAAGGCCCTATTGATGAAGACAACTCTTTGAACATGGAGAAGTCAAGCTGGTGCCTACCTAGAGTCATCACCCCTTTGAACTAACGTTCATGGTTCCAGGAGGTACTTTGAATGCTACCAAATGAGAAATGTAAATGCCAACCCAGCTATAAACTCTTCGGTCTACACTGATGTCCTGCCTGGAAGATGCCCTAGGGCAATGGTGGCACAACACTTGTCAGAGTAACCAACTAGTGTCTTATTTGACTTAAGGCCCACTCTCTGAGATAGAACCCGTATCCTATACTGCTTGGATGACCAAGAACTTGAGACTAGATAGCCCAGGGACCTAGGGGAAAATCAAACGCTACTATCCTGCTAAAGGAATGTAACAATAAAATGACTCTTAATGCCATTCCTCTATACTGATAGATCCCTTGCTCAGACATCATCAGAGAGCTTCCTCCTGCAGTGGATGGGAACAAATACAGAGATAAACAGCTAGACAACATGCAGAGAGTAAGAGACCTCGGAACATTCAGTCCTAAATGAGATGTCTCCATCAAATTACCGCAGGGCTCAGAGAACCCTGTGGAAGAGGAGGTGGAAAGAGTGGAAGAGCCAGAGGGGATGGAGGACACCAAGGAAACAAGGCCTTCTAGACACAGCAGAACTAAGCAGGTATCAGCTTGCAGAGACTGAGGAGCACGCAGAGTCTGTAAGGTCTACACCTGCAGGGGCCCTAGATTCGAATGAAGCAGACAAAGCATTCCCATCTCTGACCCAAAAGCTATCTCCACCTGATAACCACATGCAAGCAAGCATTTAGTATTCTCCCAGAGAGTCTCTCTAGAGAAATAAACTGCTCTTAAGGGGAGGCCACATTCCCAGTTGTAGATGGCCAACCAAAAATAATCTCAATAGCGTCTTTGCAGGTGTCCTGTCAGAGCTTTTACATTTTTTATTTTTATTTGTATGTTTTGTTTTGTTTTTTTTACCCTATAGGTCCTTTGCAGATATATTATGACTTTTGATCTTATGTCTTTATGGGATTCCTGAGTGTGTAAACAAGTGGATCTATTTCTAGCTCTGTCTTTGTGCCTTGTCTTGGGCTTCTACTTCTGTTTGTTTTGTCCTATTCTGATTTGTTTGTTTATGTTTTTTCATATTATAATAATTATATTCTCTTAGAAGCCCATTTGTTTTCCAAAGAGAGGCAGAAAGGGAATGGATCTGGTTAGGAGGGGAGGGGGGACTGGGAGCAAGAGAGGGATGGGAAACCATAATCAGAATATATTGTATGGGAAAAAAAAGTCTATTTTCAATAAAAGGGAAAAAAGAAAGAAAACTCTAAAGGTGAAAATAAGACCAGTAGATTGGAGTGGACTGTGATGAAAGCTTGTTTTCTCCCAACAGGGACACGAGGAAGGAAGGGAGGATGTGCCCAAGCTCTGAGACACAGTAAAAAAGATGTCCATCCTTCATGCCACAGAAACAGCACATCAAAGGCGAGGCTAACGTTCTCTTTTATTTTTCTTGAAACATCTACAAGAGAGAACGAAAGGAAACAGTAGACATAGCCAAATCCTTGTTTTCTTTTAATAGAATTCTGATGATGAGGCCAAAGTGTACATGAAGAGATTCTGGAAAATAGGATATATCATCAAAAGTATCAACTTTAAAACCATGAGTAAGGGGCTGGTGAGATGGCTCAGCGGGTAAGAGCACCGACTGCTCTTCAGAAGGTCATGAGTTCAAATCCCAGCAACCACATGGTGGCTCACAACCACCCGTAATGAGTTCTGACGCCCTCTTCTGGTGCGTCTGAAGACAGCTACAGTGTACTTACATATAATAAATAAATAAATCTAAAAAAAAAAAAAAAAAAAAAAAAACCATGAGTAAGATGCTGGGCGGTGGTGGCACACGCCTTTAATCCCAGCACTTGGGAGGCAGAGGCAGGCGGACTTCTGAGTTCAAGGCCAGCCTGGTCTATGGAGTGAGTTCCAGGACAGCCAGGGCTGTACAGAGAAACTCTGTCTCGAAAAACCAAACCAAACCAAAACAAAACAACCCGCCCCCCCCAACTACAGCAGCAACAACAACAACAACAACAACAACAACAAAACCATAAGTAAGTCAAGGAAGAGGTGGCATAGTGACAACCACACCAAGAGCACTAACTGTACTAACTTCCCTCCTGGACTGAGTGGAGGGAAGACACCCTGTCAGGCAGGGTTGCCAATGTAATGGCCCCCTCTGTAGTGGGCTGTCAGGTGGGTAGGGAAAGCAGCACTTATGGCTTTGGGATGAAGGACCACAGTGTTGCTAGGCATCAGGTCACCACTAAGAACTCTTGCTGCATTTCTGAAGGGTTCTGCTTTTAGGGAATGCAGTAACATTTAAAAAAAATAAATCCATCTTCTCAGAAATCGTAAACCAAACATTTAAAGTACTCAAACGAAGTTTATTCTATAATGACTAGACAATATTAACTCGATAATGCATTGGAGGAGGGACAAAGAAAGAAATCTAGAACCCGTAAGGACTAAAGCTAGCCTGTAAGCCCCACTTGCCCAAGGACAGATAACTTCCTGGAATGCTATGAGCTATTATTGTTTGTGTAAGACAACGAGTCGCATGTTTTCACTCCTATAAACAAGGTTGGTTGCCCCCACTACACAGGATGTGCTTGTTCACATGCAGGTGGGAGGTACATAGGCAGGAAGTACATCAGGGTGTATGCTTGTCCCCACTGGACGGTAGAGGAAAGAACCATATCCTTGTGGGTTCTCCCTTTCTGAGCACCTGGCAAATATAGTTCCATGCCATTTTCTGGGAGTCCTGGGCATGGATCTGGCCAGAGTTAAGTAAAGCTTGCTTTAATGGGACAGCTGTGGTTTTGGTCTTTTTCCTCACAATTTTCAGGTTTAATAGTATTCCCAAATTGAAATTAAAAAATCATTCTTTGCAAACAAGTTTCCCCATGAGGTGCTGTACCATGTATAGAGTTTTCTTTGGCTTAATCAGGACAAAGCCCTCCAGTCTATCTACAAAACTCTGTCCATACAACACCAAGTAGTTTAGGGAGGGTGGGGTGGACTGGGTACTTTAGTCAGGCCCATCTTTGCTGTCATTAAAACAAGTGCTGGGTTGTCTGTCAGAATCTTTCAAGTTTCTATTGTTTATTATTGGATTGTGACCAGTGATACAAATCTTATGGATGAACAACATTGAGTTTTGTTTAGCTTGGAAGAAATTTAAAAGGAAATATTTTATTCCTAATCAAAACCAGTTGCTTCCAGAAAGGACAGCATAAAACTGTATTCACTTAAAAAGTAGCCAGAGGGGCAAGTTGGTTTTTATTTGGGACCTACACAGAAGATCAGTATGGACTTGTAGGGCATAGTCTGATGATGCACAAAAGTAGCCTTTTAGATGGCATGAGTGATTAATGACTCTATTTTGAAATAATCTAATGTCTCAGTCTTTGGAAGGCCCCCAAAAGTTTTAATGTCACACAATTTAATTCTAGCAAACTATGAAGCCTCCAAATCTTTGTATCAGCTTTAACTGTATTTTAATTGCAGGAGATAATGCTTATGGCTGAAATGGGTTTCTACAAATATTTAGGCTCAAATGTGGGCAGCTGAAAAGCAAGTTATGCAAGAATGCTAATCCATCCATCCAATGAGTACACACTGTCTGTGTACACGCAACAAGTATGTTGAGGTAAGTGGGCAGATGGTGGAGTCTCACGGTGGAGGCCGGTTACAATAGTCTCATTTGATTCTCATGAGAAAACTTGTTTGTAAAGAATGACTTCTTCATTTCATTTTTGGAGTATTAGATTTCTTTCTTTGTACTCCTTGATTTATTATCAAGCTCATTAAGGAATAAACTTAGTTCAACTATTTTAAACATTTAGTTTACTATTTACAAATCTCTAGATTACTAAACTATCTCTTCCAAAATATTTGTATTTCCCAGATTCTATGCAAGACAGCTGTTGTCTCCTTTTATAGGCAAATAGCTTTTAAACCATTAAGAAGAGTAATGAGTGGGAAACACAGGCATGTGTGGTTTCTGTGTGTGTGCTGTCTGTATTGGGTGTGTGTGGCCTGTGTGTGTGTGTGTGTGTGTGTGTGTGTGTGTGTGTGATGTAAGTAACTAGTTTGTGTGTGTTTGGTGTGCATATGGTATATATGTATGTGTGTATATAGTATATATGCATGTGTATGTGGTGGTGGTGGTGTGTGTGTGGTTTGTGTTGTATGTGTATGGTGTGTGTGTGGTGCATTTGGGTATGTGTATGTATATGTGTGTGTGGTTTGTGTGTGGGGTGTGTGTGTACATATATGTGTATGTATGTGTGGTTTGTGTGTGGTGTATATGGTATGTGTAGGTGGTATGTATTGTGTGTATGGTATGTGTGTGTGGTGCATCTGAGTGTGTGCGTTTGTATCTGTGTGTAGATGGGAGTTGCTATGGTTTGCTGGCTACCTTGTGTCAAGGGAATAAGCCAGGCAGTGATGGAAAAAGGCTATGACAGCCTCCTCTGGCCTCCTAGCATAAACAGATATGTGCAAATTTTGAGATACTTATTTCAGGATTCTTAGGTGAATTTTCTTAAAATATATTTTTTGGAAATCCCTTTCTTTATGCCGTATTTGAAAGGTACCTGGGGCATGCACAGCACCCACTGTGAGGCAGACAGGTAGCTGGGGTATAAACAACACCCACTGTGGGGCAGACAGGTAGCTGGGGTATAAACAACACCCACTGTGGGGCAGACAGGCACCTGGGGCATGCACAGCACCTACTGTAGTATTTATAGAATTCCTAAGGCCATCAGGATAAGTTACTTGAATTTGATAAATTGGGACATAGATGTAGGCTATCATTTTTTAAACACTAGAACAAGTGCACTTTTAAAGATTGTTATTAACAATAGACAATTTTACCTGGGCCTGGTCACAACTGCAAGACCCTCCTAGCCTGCAGAGTGACTTCAAGACTGATTTGGAAAGTTTAGCAAGACCTGTCTCAAAAGTGGGAAAAAAAAAGTTTAAGAGGATGACCCAAATGTTAGAGCATTTGCTTACTATGTGAGAAGCCCCCAAAGATTTTATAACGTTTTATTTTTAAAGCATCAAGGTAGCACCCTGTCTAATTCATCTTAACAGCAAGATTGAGTTGTCTATCATCAGTCAAATGCTTTGGCCAGTCTCACTGTTTCCCTAAGATGACTCTCATGGAAAATCTTAAGCTATCAGCTCCTCTGGGAAAGTCCAAAATTTACACCCTGTCTTGATGCAAGACACGGTGATTCTTAGGCACGTCCAAGATTATTTGGTTCCATTTGTTTGGAGAAAGAAACATTTTTAAAGAAGAAATGGTTTTGCACACCATCTCCCACAAGGTTTTTTGTTGACCCAATTTAGCATGCATGGGGAGGCAGCTCCAGCAAGGTCAGGCTAGAATTCGTTCAGCTACATGGAAAGAGCAAAGCAAGGTGAGGCCGAGGACTCACAAGGACACATGTAAGGATGTGAGACTCTCTAGAGAAGGTCTCCATAGAAAAAAATGCTTTAGAAGGGTCTGGGTCGGCCACAGTGCTGGCCCTCTGGTGGTGCAGGCAGTGCTCACACACATCCCACGGAAGCCTCTGCTTGTGACATGCACAGCCATGTCAAAGTGACTGCATGCTGAGGAAGAAGAGCAGGGAGCCAGAGTGTTTCAGTCTTGTAGTCTTGGGCACTTTTCCACCCTGGTCTCTTCCATTCATGGTTAAACCAAGAGTACCAGGCCTTAAACAGATGCTTTCTGAGGCCTAATACTGATTCTGCTCACAGTCTTTCTAGAAAATGTTCTCTGAATGTTTAGTCTGCTGCCATCATACAAACAAAGTCCTGGTCATCTGGAAGCCACAGAGGCAGTTTGTGTGCTGGGGTCAGTCAAACTACCTTTACTAAATTGTGCTTTGTAAACTTGATTTTCTTCCTTTGTTCTTTCTTTCTTCTGTCTGTCTTTCTTCCTTCCTTCTTCCTTTCTTTCTTCCCTTTCCTTCACTCCTTTTCTTTCTTCCTTCTTTCTTTCTTTCTCTCTCTCTCTCTCTCTCTCTCTCTCTCTCTCTCTCTCTCTCTCTCTCTCTTTCTTTCTTTCTTTCTTTCTTTCTTTCTTTTTCCACCTGGAATGTTCTGTAAGATGCTGGAGCTGAGCCCTGTTTAGCTTCCATATGCAGTCTGGATGGAAAAGCCACAAGGGTGATGGCAGGTCATTTTATCTCATCTGAGCCTCAGTTTGAGGACAAGAGAGACTGGAAGTCTGTTGTGGTGGGGGCTGGTGGTGGGGGCAGGGGGTGTTTGCTTTTGTGGCAATGTCTTTGCCTCTATGCTGGCTGCCTCATTTTTTCTCTCTGTAAATAGGCTGTGCTGGCTCTGCCTTGAATACCGTGACTTGGTTTTGGCTTCTTCTTCTTCTTCTTCTTCTTCTTCTTCTTCTTCTTCTTCTTCTTCTTCTTCTTCTTCTTCTTCTTCTTCTTCTTCTTCTTCTTCTTCTTCTTCTTCTTCTTCTCCTTCTCCTTCTCCTTCTCCTTCTCCTTCTCCTTCTCCTCCTCCTCCTCTTTCTCTTCCTCCTCCTCCTCCTCCTTCTTCTTCTTCTTTTTCTTCTTCTTCTTCTTCTCCTCCTCCTCTTCCTCCTTCTCTTCCTCCTCCTCTTCCTCCTCCTCCTCCTTCTTTCTTCCTTTCGCTCCTCTTCCTTCTCTTTTTTAAGCAGCACTTTTCTAGGGGCCTTTCATTACCTCAGGTCCTTTCTTTTCTAAATCTGGAAAAATAAGTGGAATAACAAGGTGGCTTGGAAGTTCATCAAAATTCAGAGGCAGCAGCATGTTACTAAAAACAATACTTAGTTAACTTACATATTTTATTTAAAGTAAAACAGTCCTGCAACTCAGCTCTGGACCTCCTTTCTTCCACTGGTTCAAGGTCAAGGTCACGGACTGGCTGATTATGTAGCTGGGGAATATCCCTGCACCAAACCCAGTATATACTAAAGCCACCGTCCACCAAATGCTTGGACTCGGATTGTCTCCGGTTATTTTGTCACTGTCACACTCTGCCCCACTCTGAAGCTTAGCCACACAATATGCACATAAGTAGTTAATTTGGGATGTGACAGTTGGAGAAGCTGTTGATTCTCCCACGGGAGATAACTGGAACAATTAGAACATCACATCTGCAGCTGGGAGGCACCGCTTCCTGCCCTTGGCTGCCTGTGGCCTCACTAAGCGGCCTTCAGGAATCTTGGAAGAAGTCCTTGCATCAACCCCTTGGAGCCTCTGTACTGTGCTGACAGACAGTGGCCATGAACCTGAATTGTGCAGCAAACAGTATTAACCTCTAAGAGGATGAAGAGGCTCTTCAGATGGAAACTGACAGTAGTTTAGTTTGCTGTGCATTGGTGATAATTCTGACCTGTGCTATTTCCATGACTTTAATTTCAGAAGTTGAGTGAATCCTTATAGAATTCTAGTTTGGGGCAACAAATTGCAGCTGATGAGGCATAGGATGGGGTCGGGGCACATGGAATTCGGCATAACTGAGGGCGTTCTCACGCTCACATAAGTTCCCCGAAATAACTACTGTGAGACTTCTTATATATGAATAAATATATAAGAAATCAATAGTTTTGATTTGTTTCCACTAGCTCATAACTCAGTTTTCCCACTTAAAGTAGTCTAAGTCATGCCACAGGGCTGGTTACCTAGTCCTCAGCTCCATGGACTGACTTCCTGTGGGTCCAGGTGAATATCTCCACCCAGAATTCCTCTCTCTTTGTCGGATGTCCCATCTTCTAATCCTGCCTCAGCTCATTGGCCAATCAGCATTTTATTGACAGGTACACTTTTACATAGTGCACAAAAGATTATCTCTACAATTGGGTACAGTAGAGTAAGGAACTTAAAGGAAAATAGGGAGTTAAGAATGGAAGCTAGAGACAAATAAAATTCTCTGGGATTTTCATAAAATGCCTTACAGTTAGGGAGGAGTTATTCCCAGAGAAACACAGAGCAGGTGCTGCAGCCATCTTGCTAGGGCTGAGGGTTCTGGGACTAATTAACAGCTCAAAGCCAAGTATGGTTGTGCACGCCCAGAATCCCAGATCTAAGGAGGTTGTAGGCAAGAGGAACTGGGGGTTCAAGAGGAGCCAGTTTCAGCTACATATGGAGCTTGAGGCAGATATAGGAGATCCTGCCACCCATAAACAAGCACTCACACATACAAACAAATGCATACACATACACACAGTCAAAGAGATACACATATACACACACAAGCACACATAGACATGTACATACAAATACACACATAATCACACATATACACATATACACAAAAACGCACAAAGACATATACAAACACACATACATGCACACATACATGCACATACATACAAAGACACACATGCAAACACACATCTACACAAAAACATACACACACACCAACATATACAAATATACAAAACCACACACAGACATATGCACATACACACATATGGACATATATGCACATAAATACACATATTCAAACATATATACACACAAGCATGCATATGTGCACAGAAATACACATATTCAAACACATATGCACACACAAACACATACATATATACACATATACACAAACCACACATAAACACAATCACACGTATACACAAACATATATATACACACACATATACACAGAAACACACACACAGAGTTCAAATTGCTTAGTAGACACACAACTGCACAAAAACACAGTTCTTGGGTTGAAGTATACTTGGATTGTTCTAGGCACTGACTTTCGTCTCCAGTACCACAAAAACAGCACACAAAAGCAATTATTCCATTGCTTCAACGTTTGAAGACTAGTTTCAAAAAATGAGAGCAATCTGCAGTATTGAGTTACTCAGTGCTCAAAAACATCACATAGGTTGCCCATTTTTACAACACCAGATTAAACCCACTTTAGCTCTATAGGTCTCTCATTTAAAGATCTTTAATGTATTTTTGTGAGAGCATAACTGCAGAGCTATGGCTCATTCCTAGAAGTTCTCTTTATCCTGAAAGAATAATGAGAAATAAAGTGGGAGAGAGACCAAAACTTAATGGTGCTAACTTGAAATCATAGAGTTTAAGTTCTGTTCACGAACTTAAAAATGCCCACAGGTGGCACAACCTGGGCACCTCTGTCTAAGGCAGTGGCTGTCAACTTTCCTAATGCTGTTACTCTTTAATACTGTAGGGACCCCAGCCACAGAAGTGTTTTCCTTGCTACTTCATAGCTGTAATTTTCTACTTTTATGAATTGCAATGTAAATGTCTGATAGGCAGCTCCTGTGAAAGGGCCATTGGTCCTCAAAGAGGTCGACAGCCACGGGTTGAGAACTGTTGGTTTAGAGACACTGAAAGACTCTAGGTGGCATGGCTACTGCAAAAACAGCTTCTGTTGGGGTTCCTCTTGTGTGTTGGGTAGCCAATGTGCTCTAAAGAATGCTCCCCATTAACTCCTGACTGGTCAATAAAAGGCTGGGGCTTATGACTGGGCAGAAAGGAGAGGAAGGCAGACCTTGAGTGAGGGGTCTCAGGACAGACCATGAGGGAGAAGGAGAGAGAAGACGGAGAGAGAAGGAGGTTGCCATCAAGTAGAAGGCCCAGGAACATGTGGCCAAGAGAAGTGCACCCTGAGGACAAGCTGATGGAGCAGAATCAGCCTGGGAGATACAGATTGGCAAGTGACTGGCATCTGTATGGGTTTAACAGGTGGAAGGATTAGGATAGCTCAAAACCTGCCCAGCATAGTGCCTACCGCTTTTTAATAAATCATCGCACTTGTGTGTCACGTATCTGTGTTGTTTTCTCAGGATCTATACAACCAATAGCGGGGTAGAAACTCCCAGGAGTTATTTAGTAATACAAAGGGTATAGCAACCCCTCAAGAAAAACAATTTCTTGCTTTAAGCTTCTTTTCCGAGGGAACCATTTTGCTTCCTTCCCAGTGAAGTATCCCCAAGGGGGTAGAGTTTGATTAAGTTTTTCCTTAAGTTTCATTAATATCACGAGGTCAAGAAAGGAAAACGAAACAAGTCCCTGTGCGTCTGGGTTTCATGGGTTCAAGGTGCTTTCTGTGACTTTCCTCCCAGCCGCCGTAGAAATGCAATGACAGAGAACACTCCCGACGTGACACATGAAGAAATGAACGGTCACACGATCTGCTCCCTGAACCCGGGACTCTGAGGGGTTTCCACGTGAAAACTTTCGAGACAGTCGGCAAGACAGACATTAGGTGAATTTATAATTCAGCATTCCTAAATACAACGGTCTCATTTTTCTCTTAGAGCAGAGATCTCGATCTTGTCACAAGGCCTTCGCTTCTCAGCTGGTGTTGGCTTTAAGTTATCATCTGGGATCTTTATGAGCGGAAGTACCATCGGAGATGACTCTGTGACTCATCAGTAATGCTGGCTCTAGCTGCGCAGGTGTCGGAAGTGAACAGAGACAGCAGGGCTGAGGAGGTTCCCAGCTAGGCCCCAGCAGGCAGTGGGAGCATCCAGCCCAGGGTTGCTACTGGCTGAATGGCTGCTTTGCAAAGCTTGGAAGTAGGTGCTGCTTTGTCTGGGTACCCAAGGCCACGGTGCTCTGTTATCTTTTAGGCCTGTGCTTCCTCAGTTGAGCACACTTGGGCAGGACGATTTCTGATTTCACATTTGTTATTCTCTATTCAGTTCTCATCAACTTAATAGACCAGCGGCTCAGATCACACTTCAGCCAATACTATTTCAGTTTAAGTTAAGCACATTAAAATGTTTAATTTGTAATGAACTAAACCCAGAGAAAGAAGTAGTACCTCCACACCAGTTGAGGGTTTAGTATCTGAGAATCTGGATTCACAAACCAGGTCTTCCACTTCCTGGGCCTGGCCCACTTTGGTGGGGGCGGGGGAGGGGGGAGCTACAAGCTGTGTAGTCTTCTGAAAACACTTGAGCACTTTCCAGGTGCATCCTAAGTCTGTGAAAAAGCTTATATATCTTGTAATGGTCCACAAAAGCAGAGCAGATTATCTATCCTGAACATTTTTTTTATTTTAAGTTCAGATACATCTCCTTCAATGTGTACTCTACAATTACAGTCGTTAGACCTACATCTCACCACAGGAAGTGGATGTGCATTTATCGATGCACACTTCCTCGGAATCTAATGACACCTGGGAAATACTGCTGCCGTGTGAAGAGTTAATGAGAGAAAACTGACTTACGAATGGAAAGGCTAATGTCGATACTTCACAGCATTTTGCTATGGACCTCCTTCCCTCCGATATTTTTCCTCAAGAGAACTCTTGAGCATCAGTAAAAACACATATGCATAGTGTTCACACTGATTGCTTGGGGCAGACTGAAAGCCCGTTAATGAAGCTCCGAGGTATTCCAATTGTATTCCCATTTCTGCACTTTGTGTTCTAATCCCCATTTATCTGTTGCATCCATGATGAGGTGGTTAAGTTCTTTGAGGGTAAAGACTCAGGACTTTTTTTCCCCCCACATCTGTTCATTTTTACCTCATATTCTTTGTTCTTTTACTACCAGTAAACTGATCCCAAGTCCAACCTAGAATTAGATTCTCAGTGAATGATTGAAAGCAACTCTATGGGTGTGTGTGTGTGCGAGCAGGGGAGGCAGCTTTGTCGGCAAAGTCTTGCCTTGTAAGTCCAAGTACCTGAGTTTACTTCTCAGACCAGTGTTTTAAAGAAAAGTATAGTGGCACTTGCTTGTGTCTCAGCACTGGGGAAGTGGACGTGCGTGGATCCCTGGAGATCGCTGGCTCACCAGCCTTGGTACAAGACACCTCAACACAAAGGTCAGAAAATAAGAGACAAAGACAGGAGATAGAGGGTGAAGGAGAAGGAGAAAAGAACAAGGGAGAGGGGGAAGGGATATTTGCCCCAGAGGGACAAACAGCTGCCTCTGGATAGAGAGGAGACAGCAGTGGCCCATAGGCAAATGGCAGTTTATAAAGGGAAAAAAAGAGGAGCCCCCTGTGTTAGAATGATTTGGTTTGTTTTGATTGGGAATGTTAATTAGGGTAGCCAAAGGAGGCTTTTGATTGCTGGACTTCAATGCTTTGATAGCTGGACCTTGGTGACCAGTCTCAGGGAGAGAGAGTGGCCAAATGAGGGACTGGACCTGGCTGGCTAGCTTTAGGAGTGGAATCTAACAATTCAGCAAGGCTGGATGGGGGAAGGGTTTGCTATCCCATGACAAAGCCATGCGCCATGTTTGCCAGAGCCATATTTGCCATGCTCAGACCTACTACAGCCCTTCACCTAGCCTACTTGGTGAGGACCAGGTCAGTGAGTGGCCCTGTTTCAAAATCAAAGCCAACACCAAACCAAAACCAAACCAAACCAAACAAAACAAAACGAAATGTGAATGATGTCAGGATGTCGGATGACTCCTCAGGTCTCTACATGCATGTACACAAATGTATTCAGTACCTGCATACACACACACACACACACACACACACACACACAGCTACAGTATAGTGATTTGCTCTTCAATGATCTTAGAAGACACTAGATATTCATCCTCTGGGCAAGGCTTCTTTCTAAATGTTTCCAACTCCCGCTGTTTTCTCTTAGTGACTGTCCCCATCTGGTTCTTGTGGCTGTCTTCCTGGTGCTTGGCATGTCTTGTCTCTGTCCTCTGTAAGCTTTTATGAACCATACCGTCACTGAATAACAAACAATGTTTTCTATTTCAACAAATCCAAGAACAAAGCCCAGATGATGAAACTTGAGTCTAGGTTTACTTTGGTTTTTGTTTTCCACAAGGAAGCCAGGAAGCCCTATTTTGGATCAATATGGTACATTTTTTACTATGAAGGGGGTGGCATGCCTGTCCCCCTGTACCTTAAAGGTCAGAATGAGGTGGCCGAAGTGGAACAGCGTCCAGGTCCAGTCTGATGCTGACATGGTCAAGACTTAAAGAAAAACTCAGCAAGATGATTATTAGTGATGGTGAGAGACCTGTGTATCAGGCTCAGTCTTGCCACTGGCCCCTCTGCAATCAAGGCCTGTGCATTCACACAGCTGATGGCCTGCATGCTTTTCCATCTGTGCCGGTGTCACAGGAAATCCGAATGAGGGCAGTAAAGGTTCCACCCCAACGGTCCACGTGCATGGTTTGGTGGAATCTCACATGATCACTGTGTAGCAGTGCCACAAATTCCACAAGTTCTTGGCCACCTCCAGCGGGTGCAAAGGGAGTTCATTTTCTTGCACAAATACCTAGAATGTATGTGACTAGGAGTAGCAAGCCAGGGTACACCGAAAACAATCCACCTCTTTGTCAACAGGTCCTAGCAGTCACTGGACCTACACTTTTGTTTCCTGACAGGAAATGCGAATTGGATTGATCCACATTGGAATGGAAGTCTGTGACCCTCTCTGTGACTGGGGAGGTGACAAGTTCCTGCTAGGATTTGGTAGTTAGTTAGTTAGCTTTAGCACAGACATAAAGCATTGGCCCTGTTCTGGCCCCATGGAAGCCTAGAGTTCTCTAGAACATTGCTGTTCCAAAGGCAGCAAATTGTGACTCAGGTGTATAATGTGAGAATGTCTAGCAGCTGTATTTAACAAAAGAAAAATGGTCGATTGACTTTTAGTAATATGTCAAGCCATATAAAATATTATTTCAATTAAAAATTACTAACGCTTCACTATATAGGTTCTTCTTTATGGATCAGCCATATTTTAATGCTCAGTGGCGACCTGGGGAGTGTAGCTCTGGAAACAGTGGCTAGTCTGCTGTGATTGGAGGGCGGTTGGAGCTCTGAGTAGGTAGCTTGGGAAAGTTTCACTTCACAGCTCCACTCCAGGTGGGGCTTTAGACCTCTACACTAGGAGTTCCGTTTCTCTTCTTTAAAGTGTGTTGTGGAGGATCTGCCTTCTGTGTGATCAGGGTTGAGAGGCATTCCTGTTGTGAGACACGAATGAATGGAGCAGATTTGGTATTAGGCAGAAGTGACACTATTTGTCAGTGAAGGTGGGCCTCTGACAGAACCAATGAGGTTAGAACTGAATACAGAGCTGCTAAAGGAGATGGCATCCAGCACACACCATTCACGCACTTGTTAAGAGGATGATGCAGAGAGGAGCTTCATGGTACACATACCCTAAGCCATCTCACGTGATATGATTACCTCTGATTGATCTAATTGGGGTGTTCTGAAGGAAACATGTTACAAGCCTGAAAAGAACAGAGATGCTGGATCCAAAAGCTCCATCCAGATGTGGTATATGGTAGTCGGGGAAAGTGGACCAGTGTTGAACAGAGACTGTGAGGAATGAGGAAGCCCCCGTGTAGAAGGAGGGCCCGCCAGGTCCTCGGCTGGCTTGCTGGGTTGACACAGTGAGAGTAACAAACACAGAAGGTCAGGGCCAGTGTGGCCTCAGCATCACTGATGTTTATAGGCAGAGAAGGGCAAGAATCCAGGAAGGAAAGAGCTTCAGTCTGCAGCCAATTTCCCTTCCAACTCAAAATTTGTTTTAATCTTTGGCTCGCAGATAGAAGCACACGGTTCCATCATGTGCTAACCAGAAAGAAGCCTATACTCATTCCCAGCCCTTCTCTGGCCTTTAGCATACACCAGTATGTTCGCTATTGGGCTCAAGTTACCAATACATCATAGATGTTCAAATTACCAATACATCATAGATGTTCTTTTGTTTTTAACAGAGAACAGGGGATACAGAGCTGTTTTCCTCCTCTGCATGGAATGAGTGAAGAGTTCTGAGTAATATGCCTGAAATATACTGCGATTCCTCTGAAGGGAAATGATCTTTTTAAATGTGAAAACACAATTTGTTCCTAGAGGACTCTCTCCAGTTTGGGTGGATAACTTCTTATCATGACATCACTGAAACCACACAAGGGGAAAGGAATCTTACTAAAACATGAAGAGTCAGAAAGGAAGCCTGTTTTCAGCTGTCACCAATCCTTTTCTCTTCCTGGTCTGAAACTTGTAATTAGGTCATTCTTAGTGGTGTGGCTGTCGGGTGGGGCTTGGGTGCAGCCAAGCAAGCATTTCTGTTTTTCCTGGAAAACATCATTAAAATTAAAAATAAAGAATCAGAGCTGATTTGAATGGAAAACAAGCTGTCCCTACTATATTTACTCTTTCAATCTGGCTAAAAATAAAAGAGCAGAGGAAATAACAGGACATCACTGTTTCCATTGACAGGTTTTTAAAATATAATAGCAAAGTAAAATGTGAGTTAGAAATCTCATAAATGTATACACTTGAAAAAAAAATCCTTGATTTCACATTGAACTAATTTTCTTTTCTTTAAGAGGAAAATACTTTGGAGTGTTCTTTTTGGGTTCGAATCATTTCCCCCAGACAATGAAAGGGATGTTTGGCAAGAAATCAAGGAACTCCTTGGGCCCTGACTTCTCTGCCTCTCTCATTCTTTTCCTCTCAGGTGTTACAGTTTTATCTGGTAGGAAAGATTCCCTGACAAACATCTTCATACCACTCCTGTGAACTTGGGAGAAGCGCATCTATTCACCTCACAACACCGAGGCCCTGTCTCCTGTCCTGCAAACTAAAGAGGTCTCATTCGTCAGCTGGAAGGAATATTGCTTAGCCTGGGGAATCAAAGGTGCTAACAGCCAAGCCTGCCCTTTAGGCTCGCTTAATGAATGTGTCCAGCTGTGGCTCTTCTTAAATACCCAAAGAGCTCCCTAAGACGTTCAAAGCACCACCGATGGTCTGCTCAGTTGCTCTTGACTCTCTCCGGAAAGACTCAGATGTCCGTGGGCCTCCAGGAAATGGCTGTTTGTTGCAGTGCTCAGTCCTCCGTAGCCTACTTGGGTAGACACTCAGCAAACATTGTTTAATTGTGTTTCCTTACTATGGTTTCCAGGCCCAGGCACCCGTCAGGCCCTGTGTGTGACGTGCGAGCTCAGATGCCAGGAAAGGAGGTTAGAAGGTCGGGAGACTTCAAGGAGACTTTATGCATTCCTGATAAAGGCTGCTGCTAGATAGGCAAGCACGGGCAAGCATCCAGACACATGCCATTTCATTTCGGCTGCACAGGGCCAGTGACCCACAGGTGGCAGTGACCCACAGTGGCAGGCAGACACACATAGGAAGCCTGGCCAAGGCAAAGGCTCTGGCCTCGAGAGCAAGACCATATTCATGGAGAATCACACAAAAGTCACACTCTACCAAAAAGAGTTCTGTAACCGATTATATAACTGTTTACTTTGGGGTTCTCCAGATATCAGGTACCAGGCATTTTGTGCTGACTCATATATTTCCCCATCCCATCACACCCTGCCCATGCCCTTGCCAGCCATGTTTTTGCTGACGCATAGCAGATATTCATATATGTACCTTTTTTAAATGTAGACTGGCCTTAGGGTCTTCCGTTTCCCACACAGGACCACTTTGCCTTTATTCTCACCTGTGTCACTTTATTCTCTGGGCTCTTGCTACATTTTATTCTTATTCTTCTAGTACAGAGTCTTCCTGCCATGGAGTCTTGGTACAAGCTGATCTCCACCTCAGTCTTTCTTCTTTCTCTCGCTTATCCATTTTTTACATTCCCATTTAAACGGCAATCCCTCAAAGGGACTGACTAAAATGCTAACACCTTCCTACTCCATGACCTTCTGCCATACTCTGTATGTCACCTTATTATATCCATTCTCTAAATCCTCTGTGTGTGTGTGTGTGTGTGTGTGTGTGTGTGACAGCACCTTAGCGTCCTCCTCAGCTCTGTTTCCTAAATCTTTATGAGTTCTTCCAGACCCTGTTATACAGAAATTCAACTACCATCTCCAAAGCTTAACAAGAACTTTACTTAGTGACTACGTCTCAGTTACCATTGTGATTGCTCAATAAAATCTGCTGATTGGAATTAGTGATGGTTTTAACAAATATTTCAGATAGAGTCTTCCAAAGTAAACCAATCCTTTAAGAGGTTCATAGAATCAGCTTATTTCCTTCAATGTCTTAGTATTGAAGAAATAAAAAAAATATTTTTAGTACTGCAGCCCAGTGGATGTTAGATCAATTCCATATATAAATAAACTTGCCCCAGATCTGCCTCAGAAGAGCAGCAGAAGCCTTCTGATCCCAACAAAAGACCTCATATCTTCACAGCTTAGTCTCTTGTCATGGCCAGTGGCTCCCAGAGCGGGGTCTCATCATGGTTGGTACATAGGTCTAGCTTGATTGATGTGTAGTTTCTGGAGAACATGCTTAGCCTAGCATCTCTTTCTTAGATAACTGGTAGGAGGCCACTGTGTAAGTCACACAAGGGGTCATTTAGACTAGTAGCTGTAGTTCATTTTAATCACAAATGGCAGTCAAATCCGTTGAGGGTTTCCTTGCTCTCAGCTCTAAACATCTTAAAACTTCTGAAAATTTCCAGTCAAAAACCAAGCTCTTACTGTTAGTTTTCTAACCTTGAGCATTTCATTATTGCCAGACAATGAGAACAATAAGCATGGCCAGGGGCTGGAGAGGCGATGAGGCTAGTGTTGTGTAGTCTCTAACAATAGTATGGACAACTGCTTTTCTGTCTAGAGACTTAGTTAAAAGTTTAAAGTCGCCCATCCCACATGGCCTAGAGTTGAGCAAAATTTCATCCATGTTAACTTCTTTGGGCCTGAAGAAAATGTATTTTCTTATAAAAGTACTTCCCAAACTTAGAACAGTGCTAAGAACCCAGGCATTATCTTTAACTAGAACCCAGTTAGAATACAATGTACTTCCCAGAGGCCCAAACAAGGTGCTTCAAATAAACAATACATGGAAAAAGCTCAGGCCCTAACATCAGGCTTACATCCAACTTCCTTCCTGCACATCCTTTCCTTTAAGGGGTAGACGTGATGGCCTCCAGGGTTTCGGTAGGTATGACACTTAGATAACCTTTGAGCTGGTTCTGCAGCTGGTCTATGGGGAGGAAGCCCACTGAAAAGCTATTAAAAATGAGTCTATAAGGGGAAAGAACACAAAAATAGGTTTACAATGGAAATCAATGGTTTTTCCAATAATGCAGTTCTAAATGGTATAGGTTGGTGTACAATCTGCTGAAAGTCCCTTTCTGTGTGCTAAGGTAGAGTGACTGGGCCTCAGTAGACCATACTGAGGCATTGAGGGATCTTTTATCTTCACCAAAGGAATCAATTATGTTTAGTGTCTGATAGTGTCAGATAGACAAGTAGGTTTTATGGTAATGCTTTTCAAAGACTGAACTCAAATGACTTTCCTATCTAATTCTAAAGGTAACAAGAAATGGAAATTGGGCAGATGTCCATATTTTCGGAGCAGTCAGAACTTCTCAGTAGCTTCTCCTATACTTCTGTCAGCATAGTCCTGGGTATATAGAAAACATTTTTTTTTTATATGGTTGATCAGTAACACTACAGCAAGTAAACAAGAAACCAACCCACCTCCAGATAGTTGAGAATGCAGAATTTCTGAGCTCCATTTAGTCCACAAGTAGAAGGTGCTATAAATTGTGTCCTGTGTCCCACAAAGAGATTTCTGGGAACAGGATGGCAGGGATCCCAGCTGCATTCATCTTTGGGTCTCACATGACTGAGCCAGCCTTGAATGCCACAGAAACCACTATGGAGAAGGTAGATACCCCCAGGATTGTCCATGGCTTCAAAAACCAACCCATTATGCTGAATGTTAACAGTTCCTTTATTTTCATTTAAAGGGTTATTTATTTACTTTCAAATTATGTATACCTGCAGGCCTGTGTATATGAATCCAGATGCCCATGGAGACCAGACGCACATTGAGTTCCTCTGAGGGTTGTGAGTTGCTGCATGATATGAATGGTCGGAACCAAACTTCAGTCATGTGTACTCTTAACCATTGACCCATCTCTCCAGTCCCCAGTTGCTTTACTTTTAATATAGGTATGTGAGTCTTCAAGTCCCTGATGGTGGGTGCTGTTGGTGTTCCAGGCTGATGGGAATTTCTCATCATATCATCTACATTCCTTTTCCTGACCCCTGCAGCCTGCAGCCAATGATTGATGGATACAGAGTTAAATATTTATTTAGCTTTGAACAAATATACATTAGACCATTGCATTTATTAATATATGAAGGCTATTCCTGATTTTGTCTGTTGGGTGGAACTAGGCATCATAATGTAAAAGTCCCACTTTAGCCAAATAATAGATTTGAATGAAAGACAATGGCTTCTAAAATGTGAGTTGAATGCTGCATCAGCATAATGGTCCATGAGGAGATGATGCTGACAACACTGGCCCAACAATTCAGTGTGTGGGGTGTTGGAGGGGGCACTGACAACACTGGCCCACTACTTCAATGTGTGGGGCAGGAGGGTCCTCATTCTTATTATATGAATAGACACATAAGGACAAAGACAGTCCCTGACTTTGTCTCACCTTCTTCCTTCTTTGAATTCCTTCTTTCTCCTGCCCTCCCCTTAGAGGGGAAAATGACACCTAAGACAAACTATCTGTTTTGTACTTTGATTCTTTCTGGGTCAGCCATACTTCTGTAAATAACGCTTCTCTCATAAATAAGCCCAATAAGTCATTGTTCATTAAGTTGAACTTGGGTAGGATCCTTACTTTGGTCTCTCACTGGTGCCCAATGACTGATGCTTGTTCACATCTTTACAGAAAAAACTAACATTAGCACCAACTTAATAAAGGACACGTGGCTTTGTACACAGAGTACTAACAAGGTTTGAGGCCTATCAAGTTAGATGAAGGAAGCAAAGGAAGATCAACACCAACTGATGAACTTGAGCCATTCTTGGTTAACTGTTAAATCTCTACATGTGAGAGTTGGGAGTCTGAATTTCTTGCCATTAATAGGCTAATTGAGAAGTCTGAATAAAAGAAACAGGATTACATGGGAGTAAATACCTAAAGTTAACACATGAAGTTGAATGTGTAGACAAGAGTTCAGTCAGTGTACTATTTTGTGGGTAGCTATTTACAGAAATGATTCTTCTTCTAGTATATATATTTGAATAGAACAATATAGTACAGTTTCTACTTCAGTTCGAGGATCAGAGAGCAGAGAACAGTTCTAGGCTGGCACCAGTTTTTCTTGATTACAATTCAAAGTACAGATGTGGTAATTTTACAAAAATAAAATGGCCTCTGGATGGACTGAAAACAAAAAGGAGAAAGGACTTACTCTTTCTGACAGTACGTCTTGCTTTGTGGCTGTAATAATCACAGGCATTGTACTCTTAAATCATGGAACAGAACGCAGAACTAGGAATAGACACTGATTAATATGTCCCATGCTAGGGGCAAAGGCAATTTGATGGAGGAAGGAAGGCCTTTTCAAGCATCCCCCAGCAAAAGCATGAACTGAAACCCAACACCACGCTTTACAGATACAGTAGGTCCTGGGCTTAAATCGAGACTATGAAACTACTGTAGACCCCAGAAGAACCCTTTGAGTCTCAGGAACTGACAACCAAAGTGTGATCCACAAAAGCAAAACTTAGGGAGTGAGACCTGATCAAAATGGAAACTCTTGCTTTGAGAACCCCCTGAAGAGGTAGAAGGCAAAGATGAGGAGAGCAGGACTTCAAACCCCATGTTCAATAAAACTCCTCGGCCTAGAATGAGAAGAACTCATTCAACTGAACATTGAAAAACCACTGTGAAACACTGGAGAGATTCTCAGTGAGTAAGTGTGCTTGCTGAGCAATCTCAAGGACCTGAGCCCAGATCTTAGCATCCACATAAAAAGCTGGGAGTGGTCGTGTGTGTCCTTGTAATCCTCCAGTGCTTGAGCTCCCTCATCCACCCTCCCTGTGTGTGTGTGTGTGTGTGTGTTTGTGTGTGTGTGTGTGTATGTGTCTGTGTGTGTATACAGGAAGATTTCTGGGGCTTGCTGGCCAACAACCTAGCTCCAGATTCAGTGAGAAACCCTGGCTCAAATGAATAAGGAAGAGTGATAGAGAAGGGCTTTGACAGGCTCCTCTGGCCTCAGTGCACAAATAGATATGTGCACCTGCACACGTACATGTGCACCATACACACAATTAGAACTGGGTGTATAATTCAGTTGCAGAATATTTGTCTATTGAGTGGCTTTGATCCTTATTACTGTAACAATAATGAAAGGAAGGAAGGAAGGAAGGAAGGGAGGGAGGGAGGAAGAATGGAAGGACAGACAGAAGGATGGAAGGAAGCGCAACAAAACCAACTGAGTATATGGCAAATGACAGATATGTCAATGAAGATGTTCTGATGGTAAATAAGCACATTTCAGCTGTTGAGTAAGTGAAGATCAAAATCACAGATTTTATTATACATCTATCAAAACAGATAAACGAGAATGAAGTGAGGGCCCAGATGTTAAACAAGGATGTGGAAAACCTGGATCCCTTGCACATTGCTGGTGGGAATATAAAGTGTTTACAGGTACTATGGGGGGGAGTGTGGTAGGGTTTTTGCCTGTTTGTTTTGTTTTTTACAAAATTGTGGTTACATTTTTGGGTGTCCATCCTAGAGAAATTGTAATTTATGTTCACACAAAAACCTTTATATAAATGCCCATAGCATTTGTATTGGTAATAGACAAAAAAACTGGAAATAATCTAGATGTTCTTCAGTGAGTACATGGTTAAAGTATTGTATAGCCATACCATAGAGTAGAATTTAACAAAGCTCTGTTCTAGTCTAAAAAGGAGCAAACCATGGAGAGCCAGTGATGGAACAACCTGAATGCACCACGAAGGGGTTGTGCTGATTAAGAAAGGTTATGTGTTGCATATTTCCACTTACATCACATCTTACATTTTTAATTATTATTATTTTTACTTATTCACTTTATATCCTGCTCACTGCCTCACTCCCGGCCACCCCCTCCTACAATCCTTCCCCCTTTCTCCTCTGGGCATGTGGGGACCCCCTGGGTATTTATTTACACTTCCACCTCTCAATCCTCCCTGCTCCCTGCACTTCAAGTCTCTGCAAGGTTAGGCACTTTCTCTCCCACTGAGTCCAGACAAGGAAGCCCAGCTAGAAGAACATATCTCACATACAGGCAACAGCTTTTGAGACAGCCCCTGGTTCCAGTTGTTCAGGACCCACATGAAGACCAAGCTGCACATCTGCTACATATGAGCTGGGAGACCTGGGTCCAGCTAATGTGTGTTCTTTGGTTGGTAGTTCAGACTCTGAGAGCCCCAAGGGTCCAGGTTAGTTGACTCTGTTGGTCTTCTGTGGAGTTTTATATTACATTTTAATGGCATATTTATATAGATGGAAAACAGATCTGTGGGTGTTGGAAGCTAGAGGGGCAAGGAGGAAAGTGTGCATGTAAAGGAGTTGTATTAGGGATGCTTGAGGAGCTGAAAATTCTGCATCTTCACTGAGGCAATCTGCGCAAGAATCTATATGCATTAAAATGCAAAGAAATAAATAGATACAGTATACAAGTACATGTAAAAAGCTGGGGAGATCGCTCAGTCATAGTCCCATGGGCATGAGGACCTGAATTTGGGATTCAGTACCCATCTAAAAAGCTAAGTATGGTTGCACATGTCTGTAATACCAGGTCTGGGGAAGGAGGGGAGAGACTGGAGGATCCTGGGGCTTACTGGACCATCAGTGTATCCAGTTAGCAAGCTTAGAGGTCCGTGGGAGACCTTGCTTAAAAACAACACAAAATGGAGTACAATTACAAAGACATTTGACTTGACTTCTAGCCTTCATATGTAGCAGACACACTTGCACACAGGTGTTGCAGTAAATATTATTTGGGGGTTTCTACCCCACCTTTGGTCATTCAGTTCCCAAATAAAAGACTCAAAACTTTATATTTATAATAAGCCTTAAAACACTGGAGCTGGGCAGATATCAACCCTCTGTGCTATTTTTTCTATTTTCCTATCAACAACCCCGAGATATCACTTGCCATGTTCTGCCTGGGCTGCTCCTGCTTCAACAGACTGGTCCTCATGGCCATGCACTCATGATCCACCTACCCCATGGTGGCTTCTCTCTTCCTGTCCTCTCTCTCTCATGGTACCCTGTCAGAGACTCCCAAGCTGGAGAAGATCACTCTGCTTCCCACTTCTGCCCAGCCCAGCTGTAGGCATTTTTATTAACCAATCAGGGATAACTTGTGGGCAAGTTTTACACAACAAAAGATGTGAGGATCTCCTGGTCTTGGAGCAACCACTTTTGGGGGCTCAGAATTTAACATTTGAATATATAGCAATAGCAGACCGACCCACTACACACAGATACACAAAAACAAAACAACAACTCTCTGATAAAGTCCAAATAAGGCAGTGGATTACATCAGCCACAATTTCCTGACTATGACGTTGAACTAAAGTCACAAAAGATATTGCCATTGGGGGAAACTGGCGAAGGCTGTACAGGATTTCCCTGCACTATTTCCCACTGCTGTGTTTGTACTTAAAATGATATTGAAATAACAAGTAGAAAATCCATGCCCATCCTTGCATATCTCCTGGGGGAAAAATTCATTCCATCAGCCTCTGAATGGAAATGCAAGTAATTCATCTTATACTGTAAGATAATACACTTGTCTCGTTCTCTTAGGCGCTTTCCCCTTGAGACACGAACATTTATGTTGTTTTATTTCAGAAGACAAGAGCCAGAGGGATGGACCTATAATGAAAAATAATTACCATGCTGACAAATGCCTCTCTTCAGATTTCTCCATTATAAAATAAAAAGAGTATTTGCATGGCTCATCTCACCCAGAATGGGTTTATTTCCTTTATCCTGACCTTTTAAATTACAGGCTATAGAAAATCTTGCTCTTTCTCTCAAGGATTCTCTGTCCACATGAGCTGTTCTATGGATCTAATCATTTTGTGATTGCCACCAGAACACATGCAGACAGATCACTAGTTCCACAGCTAACAATATGATATAATGCTCCTGCCTACAACTGAATGGCAGCTGGAATAAGGAAATGTCTATCTTCAACCGCATTTACACATGATTATAAATAAAACCCATAAAAAGGAATTTCTTCCTTTGAGATGCTGTGTGATGAAATTTAACACTGTAAGACTTTTTTTTTTTTTTTTTTTTTTTTTAGTGGTTCCACAGATGGGCTGTGGATTTTCCTTTTTTTCACCTAGAAGCTCAAGTTTTTATGTTCTTTGATTTCTGAACGTGGTACCTAGGATCAATAGCTATCTGCAAGTGCTGGGATTAAGGGCATGCACCACCACTGCCTGGCCGGATGTTTGTTTTTCACAAAAAGATCCCAGGACTCAGCCATTCAGTCATTATTCTTGTGATATTATAAGTGTAAATGTGAACTTCCAGTCACCAGTGTTTCATAGGAAGCAGCTAGAGACATAAGCAGCTAAAGCTTTCAGGTCTGACTGGCTGTGGACTCAGGGAGATCTCTTTTGGGCTCAGGCTGTCAGTCGCCAGTTTATCACATTAGCAATAGGCTGGAACTGAATCGAGGAGTAAAGATGTTTGTTTATGTTATTGAATAATGCATTCCTCAAAGATGACAGTGGAGATAACGGCACAATGTCATTAAAAATGAATTCAGAAACCGGAATAGTAAAGTGCAGTGAAGACAATGTGCTTTCAATTATTGAGGACACTTTGTAGCAATGGCTCCCATTTAGCTTTTCTAGGCAGTAGTTTTACATTGTTACAAGTTTCCTGACCATGTATGATGCTTTCAGATACTCTAGAAATCCTTTCAAAGTTTGAGAGGGTGATAGTGCACAATGGGAATCCACACTTAGCTCTAATGGGTAGCAAAACAAAGCAAGTTAACACTTTGCATATAATTTTCCAAACATGGGGGGAGGCAGGCCCTTAAATGACTCCTTCTCTCGCTCTTCTTCAGTCATACTCCTGGCAGTGTTTGGATAGCCGTCCTTATTTATATAAATGCCAATAATTAAACTATCAGCCAGAAACTGCCCACACTGAAGATGACTTGGTCATCTTCATCTTGAGTTTGACCTTAAGCAAAGTGGGGATTTTGTTTTGACTAGGGTAAGCTAGCATTAGGAATTCATGACTTGCAGTTTGGCCTTTTCTACGAGTGTAATTTAGTTTTGTATGTATTCTTCCTAAAATGAGATTCTCCTTGTTTGAGTAGACATCTCCCAATAACCACGGATTAGCCTGGACCTTTTCTGGAGTATGGGCTAGGGGCTGGGAAAGTGGTATATCTTTAGTGGTCTCTTCTTATTTTGTGTATTGAATTAGTTTCCAATGAGAACATCCAAGGCAGCTATAGATGGATTAGATGGACTCTCTTTCTCTCTCTCCTCTTTCTTTCTTTCTTTCTTTCTTTCTTTCTTTCTTTCTTTCTTTCTTTCTTTCTTTCTTTCTTTCTTTCTCTTTTTCTTTTTTCTTTCTTTCTTTCTTAACTCTCTTTCTTTCCTTCCTTCTTTCTTTTTTCTTTCTCTTTCTTTCTCTTCCTTTCCTGCCTGCTTCCTTCCTTCCCTCCTTTCTGCTTCCATCTTTCTGTATGTCTGCATCTCTGCCTCTCTCTCTGTCTCTGTCTCTGTCTCTGACTCCGTCTCTCTCTTTTTTTCTCTCTCTCTGACCTGAAGGTAGATTCAAGCCTCCCTGTTCTGGGGTGTAGTCAGAACTGAGGACCCCAGATGGCTCATGTCTCTGCTCCAACCAGCCTGTGTCTTACTCTTCAAGGCAGGGGAAATTTCCAGCAGAGAAGAAATGAGCCCTCAGCATCTGGAGCCGCTCTTCTGTCCTTTGTTACCACACATGCAATGAGGAAATTACCTCAGGGCTTGGGAATGGTGAAATTAAGTGGCAAGATTCTCAAAGTTTGTTGTCCTGAAGAAATTCAGCACGAAACTTTGCAGGGAAGGCTTGAAGTAATTTAATTAGGACAGTCTCCAAAGGCAGGGCTTTGCAGAAAAGTCAGGATCAAAGGGAATAATTGTTGGAAATGTCTTCTCTGTTATTATTCTCAGCTTATTAAATACAGCAGAGGCACCAAGAATTTGGCCTTTTAGTTTAGACTTGATTTTTTTTTTTTTTTTTTAGAAGAGAGAATTTTGCTTGAGAATTCTTTACAAGACTCACCACTGGGAACAGTGGCACATACAAAGTAGAGTTGTCTTAGAAAATTAAACACATTTCATTTGCAAATTAAGAAACTTGAATACCTCTTCCCCTCATCAAAGCTCAGCGAATTTCAAGGAAGAGGAGCATGGAAAAGTTTTGAGAGGCAGAGGCTGGGATAACTTACAAGGAAACAGTGATTTCTGGACACAGAGAGGCAGTTTCACACAGGAGCACAAGTGCTAAGAAGCACTTGTGACAACATGCATAAGACCTGTGTAAGCTCCAGCCAGAGACAATCCCAGCAGGGGGAGGGGTGGGAACGGATCCCACTTCTAATTGAGGAGCTCGAGCATTTGATGGCTTCTGGCACAGGGAGAGTCAGTTTTCTTTTGACCCCTAGAAGATTAACTACAGCCCAGAGTGTCTGAGCAATACAAATTTAAAAATAAAAATTATGAAGGACAGGTGGCTAGTTGGGTAGGAGGTGGGGTAGACCTGGGAGGGGCTGGAGCAGGGGGATGAACATGATCAAAATATACTATATGAAAATCTCAAACAGTTAATGAAAAAATAGTTTTTAAGAACCTGAAACTATTTGCCATTATTGTGGCACCTGATTTTACTTACATGTTAATATTCTATTAAGTGGTGGTTAAAATAGTCATGTGTGGATATTAAGGAAATATGGGCATATGCTTTTCTAATTGTTTGACACAATTACACAACAGAATCGCCAGGAAAATAGAGCTATAGCACAGCAAAACAAGTGAGCACGCTTGAAATATATTTCTACTAAATATTTTAGGACAATTCAATCCAACCAGAAAATGGATCCTGACAGCTAAAACTTACCAAGGTGCAGAAGAAGGGTCAGTTGAAATTGCATTCTTTCATTAGTAAAGGATTAAATTCAGCTACTCTAGATTAAAAAGAGGTTGAAGCCAGTTAGAGAATCAGTCATGGACATCATCATGCATGACTTATAAGCTATCAAATGTGTCTTTGTGGCTTTTATAAAAAAGTTTGCAGTGAACAATTCCTTAAAAAAAATCAAACAAATGTTTTTTTGCTATTAAGTTTACCATTTTTGAAATCACTGATTTCAATATTTTTCAGGAAACAATTTGAAATATAATTTTCTTTGTATAGGTAAGATTAGCCTACTTTTTAAAAATTAACAATAGATTTTTTTTGCATACACTTTTTCCTAATTAATAGTTTCTCCTCTCTCTATTCTTCCCTACCCCCATCTGTCCTCCCCTCTGGATGCACTCCCTTTCAGTCTTTCATTAGAAAAGAACAGGCTTCTAAAAGATAGCCAAACATGACAAAATAAAATATGTTAAGATGAAGTAAAAACGTTCATATCAAAGTTGGACATGACAACCCAACAGGAGGAAAAGAGTCCCAAGAGCAGGCAATAGAGCCAGAGAGCTACTTGCTCCATAGTCAGGAGTCCGTAAAAGCACGAAACTAAAAGCTACCATATGTATGTATGCAGAGGACCTGGTATAAACCATGTAGGCCCTGTGCTTGCTGTTCCAGTCTCTGTGAGCTCATACGTGTCTTGCTCAGTTGACTCAAAGAGCTTTGTTCTTTTGGTGTCCTCTATTTCCTCTGACTCTGAGAATCTTTCTGCCTCCTCTTCTTCAGGATTCCCTGAGCTCTGAGGGGGAGGAATTTGATGGAGACCCCAAATTTAGACTCGTTCTCCACATAATGTTGCATATGTTTTATTCATTTTTTCCCCTAAAAACTGCACGATAAATATATAGTCATTGTAGAGAGAATAGAAAATATCAAAAGACTGGCAGAAGAAAACACCGTATATAGTGCTAGTGCCTAGAGAAAAGTGATTAATGTTTTATGTATGTTCTGTACTTTTCTTGTTGAATATCTATACTTCTTAAAAATGACGACGCAGAGTTCACTTACTTTAGTGATTATGTACCAGATGCCTTTCCGTGTGAGCAATGTTTTTAATCAGAATGCTTAGTCAGTAAGTGTCACCAAGAAGATGTGGAGGCTTCTGCTAAGCACAGCTACGCCTCTCTCTTCTGCATCGATAGACTGGGCTGTATCCTTCTGGAGAGGGGCTTCCCTCTATGCGGAGCCACTGTTGTGGAAGGGCCTAATACAGATGGGAATATGAATAAATCCTACTGGGTTGGAAAGGGGGTAAACTTGTGTCTTTTAGCAGTGTTTTAAGGGACAGCTTGTTATCATCCCTCTGGGTCAATTTGTTGATATGTTCTTTGTTGTTCATAGCTTCCTATTATAAACATTTCGGCTAAATATTTATTTCGACTCTTAATTCACTGGAGTATGTTAAATAGAGTGGAAATAATGGACCAAAGTGTGTCAGTGCATGTGCAAATATCCATACATAAATAGTACACACCTAGTTTTACATGTGGATATACAGACATAGTATACATGTAGTTTTACATATTCATACACAGATCATATTGATATTTATTGTCAACTTGATACAAGTTAGAGTCACCCAGGCAGGAGAGAACTTCAGCTGAGGAACTGCGGTCATCAGATTGGCTTGTGTTGTGCCTGTGGTGCGTGTTCTTGATTGCTAATTGACGTAGGAAGGCCTAGGCTATGGTAGACTGTGCTACCCTCTGGAGTACGACACTGGGCAGTTGTTCCTCCAGAATCTCTGCTCTGTTCCTCTGTCCTGGTTTCTGTGTCGAGTTCCTGCCCTAGTTTCCCTGATGATGGATGCTAAACTGGGAGCCAATTAAACCTTTTCCTCCCCAGGTTGCTTTTAGTCATGGTGTTTATTACAGCAACAGAAAGCCAACTAGAACAGAGATGTACCAGTTTAAATATTTCATGTATAGTGTACGTGTGTGCATTTGTGTGTATGCTTGCATGTGTAAAGCTTTTGCTCTTACTGAGGAATTGCCATTCTCCCAGCAGCCTATGGGATTGACTATGAGCCTAAACTCTTGTCAGTATCAAGGATTACCAACTTTGAATTTTTGTTAGCTTAAAGAGAAAAACATCATGCCTTTTTAATATTTATTTTAATTTTTCAGGTGAGTAGTGTGGAATGTGTGATGATTTGAATAGTAGTGGACCCCATACGCTCATATACTTGAATGTTTGGTCTTTAGAGAGTGGTACTAGGAGGTGTGGCCTGGTTGGAGGAAGTTTGTCACTGTGGTGAGCTTTGGGATTTGAAGCCAGGCCCGGTGTCTCTCTCCCTTCCTTCCCATCAAGATGTAGAAATCTCAGCACCTTCTCTTGCACCACGTCTGCCTACATACCACCATGTTTACTGCCATGGTGATAATGGACTAAACTTCTGAAACTTTTAGCCAGACCTAATTAAAGATTTTCCTTTATAAGAGTTTCTGTGGTCATGGTGTTTATCCACAGTAATAAAACCCCAACTAAGAGTGTAAAAATGTTTTTCATGTGCTTACAGATGACATTGGTGTTGGTGTTCTACTCTTCAAGGAGTCTCTGAGAGAATTCTTGGTTTCAGCAGTCTCATGTTTTCAATCCTGCTCACACACATTTTCTGCACTCCAGCTAGACAGGACATTTCCTGCTTTCTGAACTCTCTTATGCTATTCGCTGTGGCTTAGGTGTTACCATCCTAAATTAATTGTCAGCTGTCAGAGCAATCCTTGTAGGATGTTTTGAAATGCCTGAAATTAGGCAAATTTCCCATTCTGAGATTTAAGCTGCTTATACAACCTGGGTTTATTGCAGAAGTCCAATGTCATAAGAGAATAACTTACTGAGATCTGGGCCCCTGCAGCGTCTCTTTTTCTCTGAATATGAGTTCTATCTGCTGCAAGAATATATAGTTTGGGACTAAAAGGTACTACATAAAATGTTATGAAAACCTGGTAGGTGTGCCTAATGTCTACCTGTGTCCCAGGATATCTGTGAAAACATCTCAATGAGAAACCATATTTCACTCAAAAATGTAAATATTTTATTGTGATATATTTTGTTTTGATGACAAGATTGTGCTATTCATTCTTAGGTGTGTTGTAGATGAGAGCATCGGGCCACACTATCCAAAGCTTAGGCATGGCTACTAGAGAATCCAGAGGGGGAGCCTTCAGAAAGCTAAGCTGGAGCACATTTTCTGGATGGTTCTCTCAGGTTATCTTTTTCTTAGGGCCAGGTCATGTAAATGCCAGTCAATTGTTTAGCTATGCATTGGACAGTGTGAAATTCTCAACCCCAATGTTATTCCTGACTCAGGACATCCTACTTGTGTGCTTTATTCCATCCAAAATGCAAAAAGTTTCTTTTTAATAAAATGGCCAAAGCAGCACAATTTGAAACCATCATTCTAGCCAGAGCCTGAATTCTATGAGGTTATGATGTGTGCTTGGTTTATGATCTGGGTTTGAAATGACCTCAGGTCTGCATCGCGGAGAACAGTCAAATGTCACATGGGATAATGTCATGGCCTTCTGCTCTCTCTTCCATGAGGAATCCATTCACAGGGCAAAATCCAGACTGAAAGCTTCTTGCCAAATATAGGTCAAACTGTCGTGACTGGAAGGGAGGCAGAAAGCAAAGTTTCAAGGAGTCAGCAAGGGAAGCGGGGTTGCAGTGGAAGTGAACTGCCAGAGAAAAAAGAACACGTCATCAGGCACCTTCCACAGGGAAGCTCTGGGGAAGAAGGTCACTTCGCCATTACTATCGGTCACATTTCTGTCATGAAAGTGAACAGAATTTTCTGAGAATTTTCTTACTCTGGGGATCAATGTCTCCAAACTATTATAGAGGTACCAAAAATGAACTTCTGGGTACTAAAGCTTTACAACATGAATGACCTATCCCAAAGAGAGGTGAGTGCAGTTGGAAAACCATCCCCAGCTGCATTGGGGTGAACTGCATTCCTGTGCAGAGGGCTCTGCAGGCTCCTCAGGTGACAAATAGGACAGAAGGATTCAGCTCATGAACTATTCCTGTGTTAGATCTGTAGAGGACGTCCCTTCCCATCACTTGAGAAATAGTTTCAAAAATTGCTGCAAAAATACATATAATGTAAAATGTTCCACCTTAGCCATTTTTAAGTGTTGGATTCATTCAGGTTGTTTGGTCAATCTCCAGTCTTCAACTAGTGAAATGGAAAACTATCCACTGAGCAAGTCCTCATCTTACCCTAGAGACTGCCACTGAACTTCCTGGATACAGTTGTGACTTATCTTAGGTAAATGTATCATGTAAGGTCTGCCCTCTTGCGACTGCCTTATTTCGCTTCACAGGATGTCCCCAAGGATCAGCTATGTTACAAAATGTGTTAAAATTTCCTTTCAAAATTATGTCTTCAGGGAGATTTTTAAGCCACCAAAGATCAGGCCAACCCAGTCTGATGAAATCTGAATCTTTCTTTGAGAGGTGGAATCTGAGTTTCAACTGCTTTTAAAGTGTTCTCCAGAGGAGTCTCAGAAGTAGCCAGAGTTGATGATCTGGCTCAAAAACCAAAACCTTGTCCATTTGCTCCTCCTCTCTGTTCTTCTGGGTTCCACCCAAGGGAAGGGACTGAGTCAGTGTTTTCCAGGCTTGGCTGCACATTAGAGCTATAGCACTTTCAAACACTCTGTTGTTCAAACACCACATTCCATACCACTTACTGAGAATGTCAGGGAGCATGGGATCAGCTTTAAAAGATCTTAGGGGCTGTGGATGCAGCTCAATCGTACAGTGCAAGGTCCTGGGTTAGATTCCAGCACTGCAAAAATGAACAAAGCTCTCTTTTTCTTTGTATTAATTAATTGTCTCAGATTCCATACATTGTGTTTTATCATATTAACCCCCTTCTTAAACTCCTTTCAGATCCACCCCCATCTCTCCACCCTCCCAATTTCATGTTCTTTTTTCTATTTTTTAGTAGATATTTTCTTTATTTACATATCATACGATATCTCCTTTCCCAGTTTCCCCTCCCAAAACAAAACAAAACAAAACAGAACAAAAAAACCCCAAAACCAAAAAATGAAAAACAAAAACGTTATTTTTTTTAATTAATTAATTTATTAGCTTTACATCTCAATCACAGCTTCCCCTTCCTCATCTTCTTCCATCCTTCCCTCTCACCTCCCTTTCCCCATTTCCTCTCCCTTTCTCATCAGAAAAGGGGAGACCTCCCATGGATATTATCCCACCTTGGTATATCAAGCAGTGGGACTAGGTTCATTTTCCTCTACTGGGGCTGGACAAGGCAGCCCAGTTTGAGACAAGGGATCTAAAGGCAGGCAGTAGAGTCACAGACAGCCCCTGCCTCTGCTGTTAGAGGTTCCACATGAAGACCAAGCTGCACAACTGTTATACATGTGTAGGGGGCCTAGGTCCTTCCCATGCATACTCTCTGGTTGGTGATTCAGACTCTGTGAGCCCCTATGGGACCAGGTTAGTTGATTCTGTAGGTTTTCTTGTGGTGATCTTGACCTCTCTGGCTCCTTCAATCCTTCCTCCCCTTCTCCCACAAGATTCCCCAAGATACTCAAGCTGTGGGTCTCTGCATCTGCTTCCATCAGCTGCTGGGTGAAGCCTCTCAGAGGACAGTTATGCTAGGCTCTGGTCTGCTGGTACAGCAAATTATCATTAGCAGTGTCAGGGTGGACTTTTTCATGACATGGGTCTCAGGATGGGCCAGTCATTAGTTGGCCGCTCCTTCTGTTTCTTCACAGTTTTTAATCCCTGTACATCTTGTAGGCAGGGAAAATTGTGGGTCAAAGGTTTTGTGGCTGGGTTGTTGTTCTCATCTTTCCACTGGAAGTCTTGCCTGGTTTCAGGAGGTAGCCTTTCAGGTTCTGTATCTTCTATTGCTAGGAGTCTTATCTAGGCCACCTTCACAGATTCCTAGGAGTTTCCATTGTTCTAGCTCTGTTTCTAGCTCGATCCAGAGATTCCCTGTACCCCTGCCTCAACCCAGTTGTCTCTTCCAGTTCTCTCTCTCCCTCTGTCCTCCCCACACTTGATCCCCACCTGATCTCCCACCCAGTTCCCTCCCTTCATCCACCTGCAATGTCTATTTTATTTCCCCTTTAAGTGAGATTCAAGCATCCTCCTTTGGTTCTCCTTGGTACCTTCTTTGGGTCTGGGATTGTAGCATTGTTATCCTGTATTTTATGGCTAATATCCACTTATGTGTACCATACCGTGTTTGTCTTTCTGGGTTTAGGTTAACTCCCTCGAGATGATCTTTTCTAGTTCCACCTACTTACCAGCAAATTTCCTGATATCATTGTTTTTAACAATTGTGTAATACTCCATTGTGTAAATGTACCACATTTTCTTTATCCGTTCTTTGACTGAGGAACACCTAGGTTGTTTCCAGTTTCCGGCTATTGTGAATAAAGGTGCTATGAACATAGTTGAACAAGTGTCCTTGTGGTATGGTGGAACGTTTTTTGGGTCTATGCCCAGGAGGGGTAGAGGGAGTCTTGAGTTAGATCTGTTCCCAGTTTTCTGAGAGACTTCGAAATTAATTTCCAGAGTGATTATGCAAGTTTGCACTTCTGTCAGCAGTGGAAGAATGTCTCCCTTGCTCCACATCCCTGCCAGCATGAGATGTCTCCTGAGTTTTTGATCTTAGCCATTCTGACAGGTATAAAATGGAATCTC
>NW_022196912.1:46846893-46850465 GCF_008632895.1 Mastomys coucha | reverse complement strand
GCATTTCCCTGATGAATAAGGATGTTGAACATTTCTTTAAGTGTTTCTCAGCCATTAGATTCCTCTGTCAAGAATTCTCTGTTTAGCTCTACATCCCATTTTTAATTGGGTTATTTGGTTTGTTGATGTCTAATTTCTTGAGTTCTCTATATATTTTGGATATCAGCCCTCTGTTGGATGCAGGGTTGGTGAAGATCTCTTCCCATTCTGTAGGCTGACATTTTGTCCTATTGATGGTGTCCTTTGCCTTAGAGAAGCTTTTTCATTCCATGAGATCCCATTTATTAATTGTTGAACTTGAGCATTCAAGGCTATTCCCCACCTTCTTTATCATATTTAGTGTATCTTGTTTTTCCGTTAAGGTCTTTGACCTGCACGGACTTGAGTTTTGAACAGGGTGATAAAGATAGATCTATTTGCATTCTTCAACATGCAGACATCCAGTTGGACCAACACCATTTGTTGAAGATACTTTTCTTTTTCCATTTCAGCTTTTCAGTTTCGGCTTTTTTTTGGTCAAAAATCAAGTGTCCATAGACTTGTGGATTTATTTCTGGTTTTTTGATGTGATTCCATTGACCACCCTGTCTGTTTTATGCCAATACCATGTGGTTTTTATTATTTCTCTGTAGTCTGGCTTGAGATTAAGAATGGTGATACATCCAGAAGTCTTTTATTGTACAGGATTGTTATAGCTATCCTGGGTTTTGTGTTTTCCCATAGAAGTTGAGTATTGTTCTTTCAAGTTCTGTAAAGAATTATGTTGGAATTTTGATGGGAATTGCATTGAATCTGTAGATTGCTTTTGGTAAGTTGTCCATTTTTACTATGCTAATCCTACCAATCAATCCACGAGCCTGGAAAAATCTTTCCATCTTCGGATATATTCCTCAATTTCTTTCTTCAGAGGCTTGAAATTCTTTTCATACAGGTCTTTCACTTGCTTGGTTACAGTTATACCAAGATATTTTGCATTATTTGTGGCTATTGTGAAGGGTGTGGTTTCCCTAATCTCTTTTTCAATCCATTTATCATTTGTGCAAAGGAGGGCTACTGATTTTTTAATGTTAAATTTGTATCCAGCCACTTTGCTGAAGGTGTAATTAAGCTCTAGGAGTTCTGAGAAGTGATACTTTGACCTCTTCCTCTTCAATTTGTGTGTCCTTGATCTCCTTTAGTTGTCTTATTGCTCCAGTAGGACTTCAAGTACTATACTGAATAGATACAGAGAGAGTGGGCAGCCTTCTCTTGTCCCTGATTTTAGTGGAATTGCCTTACGTTTCTCTCCATTTAGTTTGTTGTTGGCTATTGGCTTTCTGGATATGCCTTTATTGTGTTTAGGCATGCATCTTGTATCCTTGATCTGTCCAAGACATTTATCATGGAGGGCTGTTACAGTTTGTCAAAGGCTTTTCAGCGTCTAATAAGATGATCATGCGTGTTTTTTTTTTTTTTTTAAAGTTTGTTTTGTTCCTTAGTTTCTGTTTCTTCTCTGGAGTTTCAGAGAGTGTGTTGCATGTTTTACTGGCCTTCTTAGCTGGTGCGTTCATAGGGAACTCCTACAGGTGTTTGAAGTGAAGAATCAGGGGAGGGAGAATGGAGGGTGCTCTGTGGGATCCACAGGAGATGTGGGGAGCTGGGAAGGGAGGCTACAGCTGTGGTAGCACCAAGGAAACTAAGGGATTGGGTCTGGGGGCACAGAGAGAGGAGGTCTGCCAGCAGCCTACCTGGCTTTCTGGCAGGCTTGGCCTGTGCTTGAGCACATGGTGCCTGCTGGAGCTGGAGGCTGGGGCATAGCTATGAGTGTGTGAAGGGCATGGTCTGTGGGACCCTCAGGAGATAAGGGAAGGGGTGGGAGTGAGGATGCAGTGGGTGATCTGTTGCAGGGCTGGAGATGAGACTGAGTCTGTGTTTTAAACTGATGTCACTGTTAATGTTGAGTCTTCTCCGCAAGTGATGTCTATTGGTTTACACTTGAGGTCAGAAAGCACACTTCTTGGAGGATGCAGGGTATCTTTGACATTACACACTAAGTACAGATATGCTTATGGGAAGCATTATCTGAACTACCTAGTTCAGTGACTTAGAAATCCCACAATTCCCATAATATGGCAGCTAGTAGGATGCGGAAGGCTAATACTTAGTTTCTTGTAGAGACTTTATTAGAGGGTCTGAGCGAAACTGAGGAACTTTTCAGTTCGTCCAAATGATGGGTTTGCATTTATTTGGTTAGTCCTTGTTGAGAGCTAAAAACAAAAAGTATATTTGCATAGCTTTTAAGTTTATCTGGAACATTTGAATTTCATAAAAAGTATTTGTTCAGCGAGCTCAGTTGGTAAAGTTCTCTTTGTAAGTACTGGGAACTGAGTTTGATTCTCAGATCTCCATTAAAATTTCAAGTGTGGTGTATGTGTTTGTAATTCTTACATGGTAAGGCAGAGAGATAGGCATATCTCTGGAGTTATCTGGTTAGATAGTCTAGCCTAATTGGTGAGGTCCAAGCTAACAAGAAACCCTGTCTCAGAGGTGGTCGTAGGAGCTCCTGAAGATGAACCAAACACACACAGACACACAGACACACAGAAACACAGACACACACACACACACACACACACACACACACACATTCCTGAACACACATGTGTAATTACACACAGAAATCACACATTCACAGATGTATACATGATACATTAAACACGTTTTATTTTTTCAAGTGTGTGATTCTTTTTTTTATTAGATATTTTCTTTATTTACATGTCATATGATTTCTCCTTTCTCAGTTTCCCCTCCAAAAAACAAACAAACAAATAAACAAACAAAACCAAGAACAAACCCCTGTTTCCTGCCCCCTCCCCATGCTTAGCACCCCACCCCCTCCCCACTTACTGGCCCTGGCATTCCCCTACACGGGCACAGAACCTTCACAGGACCCAGGGCCTTTCCTCCCATTGATGATCGACTTTGCAATCCTCTATTATAAGTGTGTGATTCTTTTAATGTGCTTTTTAAAAATCCTATCTTGCCATGTATAGCTTGGAGCTTTATAATGAAATCTGAAGTAGTAAATGTTTGAATTTCAAAAATTGGCTTCAAATCATCAGGAATCATCATGGCCTGTTTTCCTTTAAATCTTCGTTTAGTCTCAGGATACCTGTCTCCATGGAAGGACCCAACTCAGTGGCTCCCAACCTGTAGGTCGTGACCCTTTTGCGTGGTCAAGTGACTTTTCTTTAGTAGTCACCTAAGACCACAAGGAAAATAAATATTTCCAATGCCCTTAGAAACTGAGACATCCCTCCTCTGTCTCTAGGCAGGTCTGCCCACATGAAGATATGTCCAAATACAATTACCCAGCTTGATGATGTCATCACACCAAACCCATCTCACACACACACACTGAACAAATTCAGGTGTATGTGACAGAGTTGGTACTATAATGTACTTATGCAGACCAGTCACACAGTGGAGAGCAGCTACAGTGTTGAAAGCAGCAATAATGGAGGTAAAAAGACGCTTCATGAATAATATTACAGGGTAAATATAAAATCATGTACTGTGATATTATCACCACT
>NW_022196912.1:46839957-46846260 GCF_008632895.1 Mastomys coucha | reverse complement strand
TTTAACAGTCTTATGTAGATGCGTGTCTACAGCAATACTGAAAATACATACATTTTTCTCAATATAAATTTTAAATACCTCCAAACACATTAACTGTATATTTCAAAATAATACATCACTACTAGTATTTTCTTAAATGAACATAAATATATAAAGCCTTTATGTTTGTTTGTTTGTTTTGTGTTCAGTAGAGTTTAAAATCTTGGCTCTTACTGTGGCACAAGCTCAAAATAAGAACAATTTTTAGACACTGGATTTCATTGTAATAAGGTTGTACTTCAAAGACCCTCACATCCTCAAAGGATTTTACCTCCATCGTAGCTAAGCTGAGAGTTGACAGTTCTGCTGCACCAAGAAATGAATTGTAGGCTCGATTTTTGGATATAGACTTCCTGCTATGGTGAAAGCTATTGAGAGTGACTTCATTCTCAGCCCACAGAGAACAGGTTACATTCATTTAAGAAATGGTGTAGGTATTAAGATGGTCTATCCATAAAGTCATTCACCAACTGTCTCAATGAAAATGGTTCTGCTTGGAGGGTGGCACAGACATTACATGAGGGTAAGAATTTGGTTCATTGGCTTTGATGATTTTGAAAAGCATTCATCTCAGAGAAAGAGTAACTTATAAAGTCCCCTTCTTCAAACTTGATACAAGAGTTACAAGTGTCAAGCAAAGCATTCAGTCTCATTCTTTGTTGTTTTCTTACAAGCCACCTCCCAAGTAAATTGTCTACATTTCTTTTGGGTATATAAATACTTTTGAAATATATAAGCTGTTCTGAAAACCATTGTATAGTGTAAAAACATGAAATAAACAATACTACTAATAGAGAGGCTGAGATAGGAGAAGCAAGATTTCAAGGCCCTTATGTTGTACACAGCAAGACACTGTCACGAACAAACAAGCTGAAAGTGTATATAGATTGTACAATGTTGGACCTATTTCTCCAATTACCAAATTAGAGAGACCATTGGATGACAATCAACAAATTTCTAATTCCTCATATTTTTGGATTTCATCACTTAGGATATGTTGGTAATATTGATTTTCATATTAAGATATTAAGAGAAAGTAATTGTCACTTCCTGTTGTTTTTGTTGTAAGAGGTGGAATTAGGTTTGTGTGGATTTGTTGAAAGATTATTTTCTTGCTTCTTCTAGGGTGTAGTTTCACTGCTTATGCTGATGTTTTCCATCTGTTATCCTTTGAAGGGCTGGATTTGTGGAAAGATATTGTGTAAATTTTGTTTTCTCATGGAATATCTTGTTTTCTCCAACTATGATAATTGAGAGTTTTGCTGGGTATAGCAGCCTGGGCTGGCATTTGTGTTCTTGTAGGGTCTGTATGACATCTGCCCAAGATCTTCTAGCCTTCATAGTCTCTGGTGAGAAGTCTGGTGTAATTCTGATAGGCCTGCCTTTATATATTATTTGACCTTTTCCCTTACTGCTTTTAAAATTCTTTCTTTGTTTAGTGCATTTGGTGTTTTTATTATTATGTGATGGAAAATATTTCTTTTCTGGTCCAGTCTATTTGGAGTTCTGTAGGCTTCTTGTATGTTCATGGGCATCTCTTTCTTTAGGTTAGGGAAGTTTTCTTCTATAATTTTGTTGAAGATATTTACTGGCCCATTATATTGGGAATCTTCACTCTCTTCTATACCTATTATCCTTAGGTTTGGTCTTCTCATTGCATCCTGGATTTCCTGGATGTTTTGGGTTAGGAGCTTTTGCTTTTTGCATTTTTTTGACTGTTGTTTTTTGTCAATGTTTTCTATGGTGTCTTCTGCCCCTGAGATTCTTTCTTCTATCTCTTGTATTCTGTTGGTGATGTTTGCATCTATGACTCCTGATTTCTTTTCTAGGTTTTGTATCTCCAGGATTGTTTCTCTTTCTGATTTCTTTATTGTTTCTATTCCCACTTTTAGATTCTGGATGGTTTTGCTCATTTCCTCCACCTGTTTGATTGTGTTTTCCTCTAATTCTTTAAGGGGTTTTTCTTTGTTTCCTCTTGAAGGGCTTCTAGCTGTTTACCTATGTTCTCCTGTATTTGTTTGAGGGTGCTATTTATGCCTTTCTTAAAGTCCTGTGTTATTTTGATGAGAAGATGATTTTATATGTGAATCTTGCTTTTCCGGTGTGATGGTGTGTCTAGGACTTGCTATGGTGGGAGAATTGGGTTCTGATGATGCCAAGTGACCTTGGTCTGTGTTGTTCATTTTCTTACGCTTCCCCCCACCCCCCCACTCCCCGCCATCTGGTTATCTCTAGTGCTACCTGCCCTTGCTAAATCTGACTGGAGCCTGTCCTTCCTATGATCCTGGTTGTGTCAGAACTCCTCAGAGTCCAGCTGTCTCTTTGATCCTGTGATTCTGGAATCCTGTGATCCTGGGCTTGTTAGAGCACCTGGGAGTGCAGCTTCCTCTGGGTGTTTTGGACTGGTTGTGAAGCTTGCACCCAGGGTCTGCCTAGGGCACCAGCCCAGACAGACCCGAAGGAACCTGAGCCATTGGGCTGGCAGAGTTCCTGTGTGCCTGGGTCCCGCTGGCCCCAGTTACTCCCAATGTTGGGACAGATGTGTTCTCCACACTTCTCTATCTTTAGTATTATTAAAGCTATTGTCATATATCGTTTTCATTAGAAAACCACCCCATAACCATGGATTGTGTAGAGAAGAATATTAAGAAACGGTAGTGAGGATTTTTTACAGTCTGGCTTGACCTCAATAATTACATCAGGAACTGGGAAACTGTGGTATATTATTTGCTGTGAAGTCCTATTAGCCAAATCTATGAAGCTGAACAAACTAAAATGCCATTTATAGCAACCATCTGAGCTTTGCCGGCAAGGGTAGCAACTAGTTAGAAGTGAAGGCAATGCACTAGGGAAAGCCCGGCTTGACACCGGCGGCGGGTACTGCGAATAAAATCTAGCAGCCCCTGAAGCTTCATAGTTGGCGAACACAGCGGCTGCGGTGAGATGACTGGGGAGATGAAAAGTTTTAAAACGTGTTTTGAGCTTCGTGACAAACTCAAAATGCTCTTTAGTCAGAAAGCAAGACCACAGCTCAAAGCACTTTTCAGGGATAAAAGTGAACTGCAGAAAAAAAGCCTGAGATCTTTGCCATCTTGAATTAGTTAAGTTTATCATTACAAAGACCAAATGCAACACACCTCAATTTGTCTGAAAAGATCCAAATGAAACTTCAGCTTTGGGGGAAAAAGTAGGTGAAAAAAAGAATAAAAGTTGGTAGGCAACATGTAGTTTTATTTTTATCTTTTTTTTTTTTTTTTTTTTTTTTGAGGACCAGGACATTGAGCTAGACAGCAGATTGCGATGATAATTTCTGTGAGAGAACATTTGCACATGCTTGCAGACAGGATTTCATTGTATTTTCAGAATCTACCTGACACCCTAGAGGCCCATTTACAATCAAAGCTGAAGATGTTCCTGAGACAGCCTAAGAGCAGTTCATTGAGCTTAGTAACATGGATGCAGTGAGAACTGATTTTTCTCCAATGCAAGTTACTCAATTCTGGGTCAAGTGTTATACCCCGTTATACCCTGTTCTGTCTTTTTTCTATCATTTCCAACAACATATGCTTGTGAGAGAGGGTTTTCCAGCTTGTTGGTTATCAATTGTAAATAAAAACATAGATATATTTGGAAGTAGACATCATGGAAGATGATCTTTATTGTGCTTTTGCAAAGGCTGCTGGGAGAATTTCTGATCTGGTGAGAAAGAAGCAATCCCAATCTTCCCTACTGACTTTGGCGTTTTATGTACACAGTTGCAAAATGTAGCAACACAGTTTACTGTCATTATAGTAAGACTGTTACCCGTGCTACACTGTGCTTCAACACCAAATTTCATTTCTTTGTAATTAGAAATATTTCCCCATATATAATTACATATTGTTATTTGTGATTAATCACGAGGCTTTCATTATACTCAATTTGTAACTATGAAAATACATCCTGCACGTCAAATATTTACATTATGATTCATAGCAGTAGCAAAATTACAGTTATGAAGCAGCAACGAAAATAATCTTATAGTTGGGGGACACTACAACATGAGGAAGTATATTAAAGGGTTGCAGCATTAGGAAGGTTGAGAACCACTGCCCTAACTACTTAATTGTCAGGGTTAGGTTGAGGAAGGGAGTCAGATGGGAAATATTTTTAAGACAAATAATTTGTTCATTGAGGAAGAAGGTCTCTATGTCACAGGGTCAGTCAACATCTTTCCAAAAAGAAAACAGCTTTATTGAATTTCCAGGAAAATCCTATGCACTCAAATCAGACAGGATAAAGACATATGGATGACACTAAAGACACGCAAATGCCAATGACCCTTGGGTGACTCTCTCCAGCTCTCTCCCTTTTTACTCTTTCCTTCCAGCTTGCTCTCTCTTCTCTTAGAAACAGGGCAGGTTGATGGAACAAGCAAGCATCTGACCTCAGCTTCATCGATCCAAGGTCAACCTCTTTTTTGTCAAAGAACCTTCGAGAATGGCAGACTCCACTTGGCATAGTTTAACAAATGAAATGTACGTTGTTGTAAAGATTCACCTTAGGACCTTCAGTGGAACTAAAGAGACAGTAAGAGATGTTAATGCCACAGTTCTCCCTTACAAGTGCAAGAGTTTTCTTGGTTTACTGCTTTTGTTTCAGAACAGCCCAAGACCAACTGGGGTCTAACCCATATTTCCCCACCTGAGGCTGCCTGAATTCCCTTGGGGAAGGTAGCTAAGGGGGCTTGCCCAGACTCAAGGTGATTTCACGGGCTCTACAGAGGCTTTTTGGGCATGACAGGCTGTGTAGAAGATTGCTCAGTTTGGAAGACCTGAGACAGCTAGGGAGGCTTTTACAGGATTTGCTGAGCCTGAATGAAGCTAAAGTCTCAGTGCCCAACAGAGCTTACTCAGGCTGTCAAAGCCCTGGAAAGGCCAGTGAGTGGAGCCTGCCTGCATAGGCCCCTCCCGCAGTGAGGATGCGGAAGACCATCTCTGACAGCAACTGATGACAACTGAGGAGAACCAGAATGGATTCACTGTTGGGTTTCTCTAGGAAACAACTTTCCTGACTCTTCCTTGTAGCAGAGGAAGATGAGAAGCTTCATGCAGCCTAGGCCCTGAGGTTGTCTGGTGCCAGCTTACCTCTGAATCTGCCTTGGTGTACTCCCACTGCTAATTGTTAGTGTTAAAACAGTGCTAGAATGTTCTAAAGTTTCATGTTGTTAGTACATGGGAAAGTTGTGTCATTTCTTTATTTTTTTTCCTTTCCTTTTCCAGTGCTCCCCTGCTCCCTCTCTTCTGCCTCACTTTTTTTTTTTTTTTAAATTCCACATAAATACAAAGTTTAAGCTGACTTCCAATTGGCTATCAGGAGAATGATATTGAATTTCTCCTTGATCTTCCTCCGGAGTGTAATCCACCTAGGATCACAGCTGTGTCATTTTGCCCAGTTCATGTGCTGCTGATGTTCTAACCCAGGGCCTTGTGCTTGATAGGCTCCACCAACTAAGTTCCTTCCCCCAGAGCAAGATTAGACAGGTGAGTCTACATCCACCCTCCATCTTCAACTCTCATGACTCATGGTGGATGGTCAGGTTTCTTTAATTATGTTCTTTTAGGTTTTTTTGTTTTGTTTTGTTTTGTTTTGTTGGTACAGATACTTCTAGAACATTTGAAGGTTTGGCTGCAAACCATATAATCCCTACATTAATCTTGAGGTAGGTGCTAACTTATTCTCATTTTACAGATAAGAAACCATGACACAAAGAAGTTGAATAACTGACCTATGATAAATAGATGTGAACATCAATTTCCCTGAAATGAGCTGATGCAGAAAGAAATCAGGGAAGGGTGGACAAGACCAGGAGGTAGGGGCCATCACCAGTAATAAAAAACAACAACAACAACAAAACAAAATAACAACAACAAGAACAATAACAACAAAACCATTCCTCTGGCCCTTCCTGTTAATCATGCTGGACTTTGCCAAAGAAATGGTGAAAAAAATCTCAGAGGTGGAAGGGAGGTTCTTGGATATCCTTCCTATAGCATATAATTCCTATTTATACCGGTCTCTCATCGATTTATTTTACAGTTTTGAAAGTCCTGGGTTACGGCCATGAATGAAGATGAGTCTTGTCAGTGGAAATAAAAACTGTGTCCTTTAAAACGGCAACCAACAAATTGGGAAAAGATCTTTACCAACCCTATACCTGATAGAGAGCTAATATCCAATGTATACAAAGAACTCAAGAAGTTAGACTCCAGAGAACCAAATAAC
>NW_022196912.1:46816849-46839057 GCF_008632895.1 Mastomys coucha | reverse complement strand
CAGTGAAGGAGTTAGAGAAAGGACCAATGGAGCTGAGGGGTTTGCAGCCCCTTAGGACGAACAATAATGTGAACTAGTACCCTCAGAGCTCTCAGGGTCTCAACCACCAACCAACTGCACATGGAGGGGTCTGATTGTTCTGGCAGCATGTGTATAGTAGAGGATTGCAAATTTGATCATCAATAGGAGGAGAGGACCTCGGCTCTGTGAAGGTTCTGTGCCCCAATGTAGGGGAATGCCAGGGCCAATAAGTGGGAGAGGGTAGGGTGGCAGGCATGGGGAAGGGGGAGGCAATAGGGGTTTGTTTTTGTTGTTTTTGTTTGTTTCTTTGGTTTTTGGAGGGGAAACTGGGAAAGGAGAAATCTACATGTAAATAAAGAAAATAATAATAAAAAAACAAACTCCAAAACTTCCAAAAAAAAAAAAAAAAAAAAAAAAAAAAAAAAAAAAAAAAGAAGGAAAATGACACATATATTAACAGCCAGGTAGAAGAGGCTGGGAAAGACAAGGCACACTCAGAAACATGGTCAGCACAAAGGCCAGTGCTGGAAATATAATCTCCTCCTAACCACCTGGCGCTGTCAGAATACATCTTGTTTCCACAACAGCAAATAATGCAAATGAAAATAAATAAAACTTTATTGAAATATGAAAAAAAACCCTGTGTCCTTAGAAATGCAATTGTCATATATGCATTGTCATATAAATCTCAGTAATGGATTCCAGTGTTTCTTATGGCCTGTAAATGTAGCCTATGCCTCAGAGTTGTGGAGGCTGATTCTGAGAGTTCACTGGCCAACCAGATTAGTCAAAATGTGGTCATCAGATTCACTGAGAGAGCCTGACTCAAGGAAGTAAGGTGGGGGGGCTGATGAACTGATAAGTCAGGACATGTGACAGGTTTTTCTTGTCCACCTCCATGGGTGAGCACACATGTGTACCAGAGAGAGAGAGAGAGAGAGAGAGAGAGAGAGAGAGAGAGAGAGAGAGAGAGAGAGAGAGAGAGAGAAACATTTCCTTTAGAGCTGGGCTGTGTGTAATTCAGTGGTCAAGTGCTTGCCTTAGATGCACGAAGCCCCAGGTTTAACCTTCAGCACTGGTAAGAAAGAAAAGTTTTCCTTTAACTTGGTTATATTTTTCTGGATCTTCAATTAATTGATGAATTAAATAAAAATCTTTCTAAGTAACTTGTGATTTTATCTTTTTAAAACACGCAGGGTTTTTTTTTGTTTGTTTGTTTGGTTTTTTTTACATCTGGTTGGCATTGGATGTCAGGCTTTGCCTACTTCATATAGGTTAGGGACATGGGCTCAAAATCCACAGGTTTAGCCTGGCCCACTCTACTTTTTTATGGCTTACATGCTAAGCATGGCTTTTGTGTTTTGAAATGGTTAAAAACCAAACAAACAAAAGAATAGCTGTTTTGATAAAAGAATAAAGCAATGAAACATAAATATATCCATAAACATTTAACTGTAACAATGACACTGATTACTTCCTGTCACTACATTGTCTATATTACAAAGGCAGGCTTGGCTCAGCCTACTTTGTCAATAATGACAGGGAGGGTTCACTTATTGTGAAGATGCCCTCCAGGCCAGAAAGCCTCAATACTTGTGTCTTTCTAGAAGCTTGTTCATCTGAGATTTATTGATACCACTAGACTCTTAGCATTATACTCCAGGCACTTTCCCTGATTGTCTACATGAGTGCACACAATGACCTGTCTGTATTTCCAAAGGTAACATCAACTGAGCAATGCTCTCTCTCCTTATCCTTCCATGCCTGGTGGTAAACCATCTACATGGGATGTGTCTTAGTCATGCTGCATCCTTAGGCACCCAGTGTTAGCTGAATGAATACTTCTTTCATCCTGTGTAGGGGAATTTTAATCCAGCAACATATCTGCTCTGGCCAAGGATCAATGACCTTTTAGGTCTGTATGATCTGGGTGGAACACAGACATGCCCTTAGGACACACTTTTAATCCCTATCAAGGAAGGTAAAGTTAATTTGTAGGAGGAAGCAGCCAGGTTTGAAAGTAATGTCTAATTGAGGGGTAGACAAAGTGGTGAATCAGAGAAAGAGTTGACAGAATGAGTCAAAGAGAGTAGGCACCCAACTCTCATGAGAACAGCAGAGGAAAGAGAAGCTATTTAAGAGCAGTGCAGGGAGAGTCAGTCAGTCCCTCAGTTGTGTGCAGATCGTGAGTTTTGTTCACAGAGTCACTGCAGTGGAGTTCAGTTAGTTCCATTCAGTTCAGTTCATATGGGTACAGTTGAGTTCAGTCAGTTTGGAGAGGAGTTTGAGACAGAACAGCTGAGTTGATCCAGCCAGCCAAGCTCAGAAAGAACTAGAAAGGGTGAGCTGATTCAGCAGTAAGCCTCCACGATGGCAATTATATCTATCAGATAAAGGTTAGTTTTACTTCCTGGGTAGCAGGAATATCTGTATGTCACAGTGTTGCACAACAGTATTTAACAATTAACTATCAATGGACTTATATAATAAAACGACAAATAGCAGTATTTCCTTTAATTCCCCAGCAATGAAATGGCACAATAAAGAATCAGAGGGGTAGAACTAGTGGCCATATTGATTATTGGTTACTACATAATCAATATGTCAAGCTTGTTGGAATTGACAAGACAGACTGCTTGGAGAAGGTGAAATGTGTACACATTTCTAGAATACAGGGTTAAGCCTTAGAAAGCCTCTTTGATGCCACCGATGTCTCAATTTGAGTAGGGACAAGCAGGTCATACACCTTCCAGAAGTGTACCTCACTCTATTTTCCACAGATCTATTTCTCCAGGGCTCCAAGTCCTTCTAGCCTGTTTTTGCACTCACAGAAAGGCACTGTTAATAAAAACTAATTTCTGAACTCTCCTCACATATGTGTGTGTGTGTGTGCATGTGTGTGCCCAAGAATGTGAAGGCCACAGACACTTTGGGTGTTGTTCTTCCTCAGATGCTGTTCACATTGTTTTAGAGACAAGGTTTTCCTCTAGCTGATTAGGCAAGCCGGTCAGCCAGCAAGCCCCAGAGACCCACCCGTCGTCACCTCTCCAGCACTGGGATTACAGTGTGCTACTATGTCCAGCCTTGTGTGGTCTGTGGAGACTGACCTCAGCTTCTCAAGCTTGGACAGCAAACACTTTGGTGTCTGGGCCTCCTCCAGGGCCAACTTTTTTTTTTTTTTTAAAAAAGATTTATTTTATTTATAGCTGTACAGATGGCAGTGAGCCATCATGTGTGTGACTGCTGGAAATTGAACTCAGAACCTCTGCTGGCCCTGCTCACTCCAGCCCCACTCACTCCGGCCCCACTCCCTCTGGCTTAATTCACTGTAGCTGTCTTCATACACCCCAGAAGAGGGCATCAGATCTCATTACGGGTAGTTGTGAGCCACCATGTGGTTGCTGGGATCCGAACTCATGACCTTCAGAAGAGCAGTCAGTGCTCTTACCTGCTGAGCCATCTTTCCAGCCCCTCCAGGGCCAGCTTTAAGCACTTCTGCATGGTTCAAGTGTCCCTTACTGCATGAACTCTTTCCTGTACCTGTGGGCTCTCTTCCTTGGTCTTCAGGCATGACTCAATCCTCTTCCTACTCTATGATTTGTCATTACTGGGATGATGCAGGAATTGTGTTTTCAGACCAGAGACAACATGCAACTTGACACAAACTCTACCTATTGTGGTCCTGGTACAGATTCAAGTCCCTCAACAGCAGCCATCTTTTCTCTGTAGCCTATATCACTATAGGATATGGTTGATGTGTACCCACTGTATCATGGAAACTGAGGGAGGAGTCATCAGACACTGGATTACATTCCCACTCACTGATGTAGAATGCGTGGAGTTGTGTCCCTTGACTTTTGTTCCAAGGTTGGCACTGAAGTCCCTTGAACCTCACAATGTGACCTTTGGGGTGGGCATTGTCTCCTGTCTACCGCTGTTTCTTTCTGTCCTCTTCCTTTGCAAGATCTATCCTCTTATTTTACAGACTTCTCTTGAGACTCCTCTACTTAAGCCCACAGTGGCACCTGTCTTTGGGTTTGTAGCTTAGGTGCTACCACAACACTTGGACCGAGACTCATAATTGTTGGGCATGGAGCTACCTGGTTCTCTAGTTTCTTCAGAGTGAAGGTGCAGTAGGATTAGAGACCATTGCTTCTGCTCTTGCTTTACTCATGATACTGGAACAGCCATGGGCCCAGAAGTATTAAATTGCTTCAAGGAAGTAAAGGCTCCAGATGTGCTTGCTCATCTTCCTTTCACAGTCCCTGTAGGGCAGAGGTAAGGCTGCTCTTAGCTGAGTGAGTAGGGACTGAGATCTGAAGTCCCTGTCTGTTCATGAGCATCTCCTCCTCCAAGCAGAGCTGGTGAGGCGTGGCGTCCACGTTTTCATGTGTCCTTCCATTGAGACAGAAAGTCATAATCCAGACACACTCCTGACAACTTCTATAACAAGGACTTTATTAAACAACTGGAAAATGGGGAAGGGTATAGAGAGAATATCTTATGTCTGTATGGATGTGGCACCTGTCAATAGTAAATCTAATGGCCTGTGGCTTAGGAAGGAAATAGAAGAGGGGGCATCTGGAAGGCAAAAAGAATTCTGGGATAGAGCCAGGCACAGAAAGATCTGCTGGGGAAGATATGGGGAGATGGATGCATGGTACCTGAGCACAGCTAACTGGCCATGTGGCAGAGTCTGAGTCTTATATCTGGGAGCATGGGGCTAGGAGGTAGAACCAAGCCTAATATCTACAGGAGGGCAAGGAAGCTTCCGATCTGCTTCTGCAACATCTAACCTCATGACCACGAGAACGGTAAGAATCTTAAAAACTCATGTTGTTTGCTACACACAGTAATAACCTAAAGAGGGAGATGAGAGGCTCTGCTCTCACATAGTCCTGGATCTTTGCACAGTTTGCTTCAAAGCAGGACTCCTCTCAACCCACTTATGCAGACATGGTCCAACTCTCCGAGCTCCTGCTCCTCTCAACTTGCCAACTCCCTGGTGGGGCAATGCTCCTGCGTGCCTGCTGCTGGCAACTCTCTCCAGCAACAGCAGCAAGCCCCCCGCCCCCGCATCCCCCGCAGCATCTGGCTGGCTAGTCGGAGGAACCGCTAGTTCCCTCTCTGCCATAAGCGGTCCCACATTCCAGTAACCAAATAAACCAAAACTCTTGAAGCTTATAATTATTAATCAGATTTATGTATCAATAAATTCTCAATTTACAAGATGCCAATACAATAGTTTCAGAACCAACTGATAATGATAAAAGCTTTATCCCAATCATTCTAACCTTATGATATCATAACTATCTGTAGCTGGTTAAAGCCACGCTGATTCATGTCTACTCCATGTTGGCCTCTCCTCTCTCCCCTGAGACACTCTCTGTCTCTGCAACTCTTAGCTCCACCTCCCTTTTCCTTGTCCATTCACAGGCCTCCTGCTGACCTAATGTAATTGGACTGGGAAAATCCTACAACAAGGCTCCAGAGGAATCAATCGTGTCGCAGAGCCGGAACTGAGAAGACTCTTCTGCATCAGGACTGCATCTCATATTCTGAATGTGAAGAGTGGACTGGGAGTGACTCTGGTCAGACAGGGATCTTGGGGACTGAGTTGGGAGTTGACTTGAGAACACAAATGTAACAATTGCATGAATGTAACAGTTGCAAGAATTGGATGAATGGAAATCAGATATTACTTCATGTTTAAGATAGGCTTGTAGATCTTGGATTTGATTGCCATCCATATTTGGGTTCTCAAATTCCATCTCATTTGGGTCCTTGAGGCCACCCAACCAGAAAAGTCTGGGGATGTTCTGTAGCCTCGGTCTGAGCTACAACAGCTCACATGACTGAGCAGGTAGAGGTGGAGAAGGCCACCAGAGAGTTCTCAAAAGTCAGGCATGATCCCTAACTTGAAGATGAGGCAGAACCAGGGGTCCCCTCCCACTCTTCCCCATCTTGGGGTAAACAGAACAAAGAAAGAAAGAGAAGCTGGATGGGGAGGAGTCACTTGTAAGTAGGTATAATGTTATTGTGCCTTGAGTAAAGATTATCCTTGTATTATTCAAATTCTAACTACTGGGCCCCATGTCTGGTTGCAATCTTTATTCTTCAAATCTCCTGTCTCAAAGTTGTGTAAACATTGCTCTCCAATTATTATCTATTGACTGGTCAATAAAGAGCTGATCAGTCAATGGCTCAGCAGGGGAGAGAATAGGTATAAATTTCCTCCTAATCAGGGGAGGGGGAGGGAGAGAGAGGAAGCTGAGAGTCAACCCTGGGCAGAGGGTCCAGGACACATCATAAGAAAAAAGGTGGAGCAGAGAAAATTATAAAATGCAAGCATCTTGGGGATTTTGGCTGGGAGAGGGATATAGTTCCATTATCTTAGAGGATTAAAATATATTAGTATTGCTCAGTTGTTGTGCCTTAAAGCTGTTCAATAAATGATGTAGTCCTGTCTCAATTGTTTGGGAGCTAGCCAGGCTAAGAGAACACTGAAACATTTTTAAAACAGATACTAATACTTGTGTCCATTTTTCTTTCAAAATCAACTTTATTAAGATACAAAATATATAACAAAGCACATTTACTTTAAGCATATAGTTTTATGTCCTGATGAACAAATACCCCTGTAACTCTCTTCACAATTGAAATATGGACTTCTTCCATCCTCTCTATAAGTTCTCTCTGCATCTCAGAGGTAAGACTCTGTAAACTCCAGACCCAGTGTCACACATCTTCTCTCTGTCCTTGTAGGGTAATTCTACCTGCCCCAATGTTTCATATGAACAAAACCTCCTTTCACTCAGTGGCATCAGACACTTGTACCAGGGGTTTGTATTTACTGTTGATTCATGGTCTGAACATGGTACATATTTGAAAATTTGTTTAGCTATTTACCTGTTATGGACATTTGAGCTATTTGAAGGTTTCCCCCCCCCCCCCCGTTATGAAGAGTACCTGGTTTGTTCTCTTATTTTCAAAGCTAAGTCATTCCCAACCTCCAGATGGGACAGGGAAGAGGCTAGCTAACAGATTGAGTGCCATGTTCCAAACAAGGGAGTGTGTTTCAGAATCAGGGAGGTTTTCAGAAAGACAGGAGCTGGTCTACACCCACAGACTTCCTGAAATCAGCTGATCTAGGACAGGTTTAGAATGTGTTTCTAACAAGCAATGATGCTGTTCTGGGAACTACTGGAGTTGATGGCCTGGCAACATCCTTGAGGAAATGGGAGATGTGTCTGTGTGTGTGTATGAGGGGGGGATGTACTCATCCCAAACTGCATTCATACATAACGATTCACCTTTCAGAAAAATATAACCTTTTCTGAGATACTTGACACTACAGTTCACTTGTTTAACTATAAACCTCAAGAATTTTTATTACCTCAGGAAGAGGCCTCACACCAATTTGGAGTAATCCTTGCTTCTGCCTCCCTGGGCCCCAGACATGAAACTAACCTCTTGTTTTCACAAGTTTGCCTTTTTTGGACATTTCAAGTAAATTAGAATAGTGGTATATGTGAGATTTGTGCTTGGCTTTTAAATTTTGATGTTTTTGAGACCCTCAAACTGTTGTATGCACCAATCTTTTATATAACCTGCCAAGTTGTATCCCATCTGACTGTGCAGCTATTGCATCTATGCATATCATATACGCATTCTGTTCAGCCGCTCATCTGTCTGCTCATAACCACTGTTGATTTCTAGCCTTGGTGACTGACACCTTCTGTATTATGTATTGTTGATGCCTGTGACTAGATGCAGCTTTTCATTTCTCTTGGGTCTAGACTTACGAGTTGAATTGTGGTCACATAGTAAATTTATGTTTAGTATTCTAAAAAATTTCTAAACTCTTTCCTAAAGTGGGGATAATTTATATCTACATCGGCAATATATGAGGGGGTCTATTCTTTCTAGATTAATTTTGTGTGGGGAATATAAGAGATTTGAGATTCACCCTTGGGCTGTGGAGGAACCTATTTAAAATACTGTTGCATGATTACTTAGACAGCTGTGCATGATAAGCTGGCCAACAGTGATTTCCAATTTGGCTACACAGTAAATCCTCTGGGACTTTTCCTAGTTACAGTTAAGATAATGAAAGTGGAAACTCTGTGGGCCAGGGTGAACACGCGTTGAGCTTTTAATACTGGCAGGTGATTTCAATGAGCCAGCTGGTAATGTCCGATGGAAAAGATTCTGTTTTGTTGTTGAGTCACCTGCTGAGATAATAAGCCACACACTAAGAGCAGAAAAAGGAAAATGGTCTACAGGACACACTGAATGGGACTGGGGACCAAAGAAGGAACAAAGGTTGTATTGTCTGGCCAATGGTGGCTTTTACAATTATCCACATATACCTTCCCTGCTGTTGTTTTAACCATTTTGACCATGAAGTGGAGGACGGCTGACAACTGAAGCATTGGAAACTGATGCAAAAGCCTGTTTGTCTCTGAGACACCTGAGCTGTTAGAAAGTCAGTAGATAGCCAGGAAAGAAGGGGTAGAGGTGACTAATGGGTGGGCATATGTCGTGGGGCGGAGGAGATGTCCAGATCCAGGTAGAAACATCCTTTATTCCTGCAATGGTCTTTCCTCCACTTCCATCTCAAGGCAGCCTCCTGTTAACTGATCTTCCAGGGGGCGGGGCATTCTCCTGCTCCTTGGCACTACTGTTGAGGGTTTCTGGCTCACGTGTCATCCGCAGCCCTCTAGCTCCTGTTCTTCCTCCTTGATAATTTCCTCTGGGCTCCATAGCCTAAGTTCTTAATTAAGATCCTTAACTACAGTTCTTTTTGTTTTAAAGATTTATTTATTTTATGTATATGAGTACACTGTAGCTGTACAGATGGTTGTGAGCCTTTATGTGGTTGTTGGGAATTGAATTTAGGACCTCTGCTCACTCTGGTCGACCCCATTTACTCAGTCCCTGCTCGCTCAGGCCTAAAGATTTATTTATTATTATAAATAAGTACACTGTAGCTGTTGCACCAGAAGAGGGCATCAGATCTCATTATAGATGGTTGTGAGTCATCATGTGGTTGCTGGGATTTGAACTCAGGAACTTCGGAAGAGCAGTCAGTTCTTAACCCGCTGAGCCATCTCACCAACCCCCATACAGTTCTTTTTTTGTTTGTTTGCTTTTTGTTTTTGTTTTTCGAGACAGGGTTTCTCTGTGTAGCCCTGGCTGTCCTGGAACTCACTCTGTAGACCAGGCTGGCCTCGAACTCAGAAATCTGCCTGCCTCTGCCTCCCAAGTGCTGGGATTAAAGGTGTGTGCCACCACCACCCGGCTCCTATACAGTTCTTAATCATAGAAGTTTCTCGACCCTTTTGATTTCCTCAATGTGCATTGCTTCTTGACTAAATATGGGAGCTTGTCATGTGGTGCTCAGGCCCAGCATAGCCTCTGTTATGATCTAAGCTATGGACACTATAAAGTCACACCATGCCACAGATCTCACATGGGAGGTTTGTTGGGGAGGGCACATACAGAGGCTGCCAGTGGGTGAGGGTGGAGGGAAAAAGAGATTAGAGGAGGGCCTGGCCTTTTATAAAGGGTTGTAGCACATGCACAGAGGGAGGACATATGATTTATGGTGACAGTGGGAATGTGTTGCTTCTTAGCATCCAATGATGGCATATCCTGCTGTTGCTGTGTCCCTGGGGCAGGTGGTGGAGATGCCTGACAACCTTACCTCTGTATCTAGGCAGGCATGCTGGTCTTGCTGTTGCCAGCTTTGTCCCTGTGTTTTTCTATTTTTTTTTTCTTGCCTTTTTCCTTTCAGAGCACACTTCCTTCCTCAGGGCATCTTTCCTGACCACTCTGTCCAGGCTGGATGGCACTATCGCTTGTTCATGATTTCCCTCCTGAGGTCTTGCCTAAGTTGGATAGTTTGTTCCCCTCCAGGTGTGATGGAACATGTGCACTGCAGGGTGTTCCTCTCTGGACCCCAGATTCGGCATAGACCACACCCAAACACCAATTTCCAGTATAAAGAGATCCTTTACTAAGCAAGGCAAAGAATCGGAATCAGGCAGAAACAGCAGCAAATAGCTTTGCAGGAGTAATTTTAAGAGGTGCCTTAGGGTTGTACTGTTCTGAACAGACACCATGACCAAGGCAACTCTAATAAGGGCAACATTTAATTGGGGTTGTCTTACAGGTTCAGAGGTTCAGTCCATCATCATCAAGGCAAGAGCATCCAGGCAGGCATGGTGCAGGAAGAGCTGAGAGTTCTACATCTTCATCTGAAGGCTGCTAGGAGAAGACTGGCTTATAGGCAGCTAGGAGGAGGCAAATCTTGTTTTTATTTAGCTGTGTTAAAAAAAAAAAAAACTAGAAAATTGCTCAAAACTCTACCTTTAGACACAAATGAGCTCATATTCAAAACTTCTTTTTTTTTCTTTTTTAGATATTTTCTTTATTCACATGTAAATTTCTCCATTCCCAGTTTCCCCCTCCAAAAAACAAAGAAACAAACAAAAACAACAAAAACAAACCCCTGTTGCCTCCCCCTTCCCCATGCCTGCCACCCCGCCCTCTCCCACTTTCTGGCCCTAGCATTAGAAGGAGGGTCTTAAAGCCCTCCATGCCCACAGGGACATACTTTCTCCAACAAGGCCACACCTACTTCAATAAGGTCACACCTCCAAATAGTGCCACTCACAGGGCCAAATATATTCAAACAAGAGGTAAAAAGGGGAGGTCTATGTTAGAATGAGCTAGGATGGGTTGGTAAGTTCTGATTGGACATGTTGATTAAGGTAGACCAATGGGGGATTTTCATTGCCGGACCTTGATGTTTTGATAGTTAAACCTTGGTGATCAGCCTCAGGAATGAGTCAGGCATAATAAAGCGGCCAAATAAGGGAATAAACCTTGGTATCTAGGAATGTGGAAGTGCCTAAATAAGGGACTCTGATGGTTTAGCAAGGGAGAAGGAAGGGGGAAGAGCTGGACCTACTGGCACCATGTTTGCCATGCTTGAGCTTAAGTGTTGGATAAGTGGGTGTCATATTTCTGGCTACTTCCTGCTGGTTAGGGGTGAAGAATGCCATTAATCTAACGGGATTGAAAGTGGGGCTAGTGGGGAAAGAGGTAGGGAGAGTAAGAGGCTTAGAAGAAAAGTCCAAACTTCAGTACACTCTGGGTGGAGGAGCTGGACAGATCCTTGAAGCCACAAATCAGTGATTGTCGCATGTAAGTCATCTGGCATGCAGAAGGCCATTTGTAGAAGCCAGTCAACTTCCCAGAGACCTCTGCCAAGAAACTGTCCCCATGCCTAGATGAGATATTCATGGCTTAGATGAATAAATGATGTCATCTTCAGTGATGAGAGGTTCATAATGCCCAAGGAGGAGCTGACTAAAAGTTTGGCTATTGGTTTGTCATATTTGCTTGGTAAAAATAGAGGGAAGACAGTTAAGGAATAGAGGGGGCAAGAAGTAATAAAATAACACTGGTGACAAGGGGCCATAGAAGGCCAGACCCAATACATTAGGGAGACTCAAACCATCATGTGGATGTGGACTCAAAGAGGGAAGTTCTTCTGCAGGTCCTCAGGAAGGTGAGTTAGCTTATAAACATTTTCCTCTACCACCCTCAATTCACTGATATAATAGCAACATCTTTCTCGGAGGGACAGACAAGCTCCTTTTTCTCCACTGTTAAGAGGTTTAGAACTTAGCTGCTTTGAAGGGAGACTTGGGCCAGAGAAGTAAGCTGTCATTGAAGGAGGCCAGACATTGAACCATGGAGTCTGTAGAAAGTTTTAATTTGGCTTTGAAATCTTGACCTGTGACAAAGAATGACCCAAAGTTCGGCTGGTCACACCTATTCCATTTAAGGTACTAGCTTGACTTATACCTATCATAATAGGCAGAAAGACAACCCCCTGGGGAAATGAGTTCTTGAGATGAGCCAGTAGAATTCAGTTGGGCTAAGTAAGGTCAATGGAGGATGACCGCCAAAAACACTGGGGAAAATACAATTAGAAAGACTCCCAGTACATCAGCCAGAATAGCCTTCTGTGGAGTGCCAGGTAAGCTTGAGGTTGAGACACTTTGGGAATGTGGATGACCAGGGAGGTCTTTGTTAAATGGTGAAAGGGATGCTGGGTAACAAATTTTGGGGGTCGGTGTGGACAGGTTGAGAGAACCTGCCTTTGGTTCCCAAGGGAGCTTGGATGGCTGGGGACAAGCAGTTGGTAGAGGGTGGTTGACAACTGGGGCGTGGCTGGTAAGAGGGACTGCAGCTTGGGGAGGGTGTTGCGGATAGGCACGGAGAAAGCAGTGGGAGATGTTAAAGGAAGGATCCCATTGAGAAGGGAAAGAGTGTGTTGGACAACCTCAATCCAAGTGAGGGTTTGGCCATGAAAATGTGTGTATCAAAGGGGAGATTTGTCTTGTAATGGGGAGTATAGGATTTGATGTCTGAGGATATCTGAACAGCCAATGGGTTTGGGGGGAGGGCAGCTGGCAGTGCATGTTAATTGTGGCCACAGTTGTCCAAGGTTTAAAGGAGCTAAGTTGGGTTCCATTATAAAATATACCCTGGGCCCTGGTGCCTCATCTTTCTTCCCGTGGGCCTTGGATGTATATTTGGAGGGTGTTTGCCTTAGTGGCTCAGAGGAGTCTGAGTCCTAGGGACCTTCCTTCTGCCTTTGTGGTGCTGGTGATGTGAAAGGACTTTGGTGATCTATCCTAGGAATGGGTCAGCATAAGAAAATGGCCAAATGAAAGACCTTGGTACCTAGCTTCAGGAATGTGGAATAAGGGAATCTAACAGTTTAGCAAGGAGAGGGAAGGGGGAGGGGCAAGACCTGCTGGCACCCTGTTTGCCACGCCTCTTAGAGTCCTTTAAGTGGTCATCTGATTATCCCTGTCTTCATACAGTGGACTGCAGGCCCCATGGGAGTAAGGCTCATACCTGGGTTTGCTTTTGTCTCTTCCTGGCTTTAGAAAGTTCTCACGTGGTTTTGTTTTGTTTCTAGGACTCACAGAAATGAAGTAGAAAGATGCCTTAGAAGCCATCTGTCTCTTCCTTGTCTCACTAAGGAAACAGGCCTCACAGGAAACGGAATGGTTAACGGGGCCTCACAGTCCAGAGAGAAGGAAGGATTCATACAAATACTGCAGTAATACTCTCTGATCTTCTCTCCCCTTCTAAGAGAATCATAAGAGCTGCGGACGATGTTAAAACTACTTTTGTGTGTGTTCTATTCAATAACAAACATCTGACCGTATTATGCAAACATACTATTTTTGAATAAAGAAGGGGTGAAGCCATTTTAAGGACTTTCATTGTCACACACACACACACACACACACTCACAAATATGCCAGTGGATTCAGGAAACAACCCACCCAGGTTGAAGCCATTGGGGCACTGAGGTCCAATCAAGAGAACAACTGTGTAAAAGGCTCACACACCTCATGCTTCCTCTCTGGAAGTTGAGAACTCACTAGTGAGAGCTGCAATCCCATTTCTCTCGTTGCAGTAGGCGATCATTTTCTGCATCACCAGGTCACCGTTTGATTATCTAAACTTGATTTGGACAACGTCCACAGGTGGCTTTCTCTAGCCTATTTTTTCTTTTGTGCAGGATAAAGCACGCGCGCCCTCTGGTGGTCAATGGCACAAACATCTCAAGTGGGAACGATTCATTTCCGTTGGGTGAGAATGCTTGAGTTCTAGGACTCCTCTCACCTCAAAGCCACTAAACCACCGAAACAAAATGGTTTATACTGGTTTAGGACTATCAAATCTTTCTGAGGTCATGTTTATGGTTTCACAGTCCCTGTTTGCCACGGAGCCCTGCCATGGGGTAGAGAGAGGCTGTTTGTTACACTGGCCCACAGTGAGGAGGAGAAAGGAGGGTCTGAGAGAGCAGCTAACACGCCCTCTACCGGAGGAACGCTGAGCTCTATATGACATCTCTGATTTGCTGTCACAGTGTGTTATCTAAATAACTCTGAGAGGGCAAGGTAGGTCTCCTGGGTGCAGTACTGGGACCAGGGGCCTGTGACTAAGGGGCAGGTGATAGATTGTGGATAATTGCTAGGTTTGGGTTGTTTGCACGTTTAGACAGCTTGGAGACAGAAGGATGAAAAGTAGAGAGAAGAAAGTGAATGATGTATTTGTAATATGTATGAGTGTCCAAACTCTCTCATCAAGCAGCCATGTTGAAAGACAAATGGACAGTGGCTGAGGAGGGAGGAGGTCCTGGCTGGTGGAATGGGCCATCACGGACCAGGCAAGAACAATTGTGATTTCTTGATAAAGGACACAGAACCTGGTAACTTTTGGAGAATCTCCAAGTGAACAATCCTGCTGGAGACCATGTTGTTCTGGACCAGAAAGTCAGCCAGATCCCTTTTGGATTTTCCCTAAGGATCTTGCGCCATGTGTGAAAGCTGGAACATTTTCTCCAACGGCTCTCAAGAGACAACAATTGTCTTTAGGTGAATAAATGATACAATGGCCCAAGGGATTCACAGAAGTGGTTTTGAGTCTTAATATCAAAGTTTCTAACATATGTAAGCAACAAAACAACAACCTCTTGGCTGTCCAGACTTGGTTTGATGATAAATGGTGATATGGAAGAGTCTAAGATGAAATCAGAGCTTCGGCCCACAAGGTGCTACTGGCATGATACTTTATCACAACAATAGAAACCCCAAGGATGTGCCAGAAACATGGAATACCCGAGCAAATACCCCTATTTCTAAATATAGCACTTAATTAATGCTTTGTATTCTAAAACACTGTTTACTTGTGCTTTGATAAAAAGCTGAGTATTTAGTATCCTATATTTAAAGTTATTTATATTCCTCAGTCTATAAGCAGTGAGAAGTGTGATCTGGGAGCAAACTTCAGCAGGGCAAGCCCATAGGTACCTGTCTCTCTCGCTGTACTCTGCCTAGAAAATGCAGGGCAAGCCCATAGGTACCTGTCACTCTCGCTGTACTCTGCCCAGAAAATGAGATTTACTACCAGGACAGGTAAATACATATGTCTCAGAGGACTTTCCAGCCTTTCCACAGCACTCTGAAGTGGCTAAGCTAAATGGAAAAATGCTCAAGAGACACACGTGAATGTTTCTTCACCTCAAGGTAGTAATTAAATTTTTTCACCCATATTTCCTCTTTAAATTGCACATAAGCTTGGTTCACATTGTTGGCCCACTGTAGACAAAGTTCCCTAGAGAAACCACTTTCCTCGTAGCAGAGATGGAGGTTCCATTTCATCACAGAAGGTAATAGGTAGTATTCTCAGTATCAACTTTTCATGAGCTTGAAACCTATTTCAACTGCAATTTCGACTCGCTTAAGAACTGGGTGTCTTCAGCCTTAGGATCTTATGGTCCTCACAGCCTCGGTTCACGGACTTGAGCAGGAGAGATTTGTCTCCTCAGTGTTTATTATTTTGCTATACTGCATACATTTCTAAATTAATGCATTGCAACATTTTACTGTCTCTTCCAAAACTATGTGTACATTTGAGACAACATGTTATACAATACTTGGAATGATCTAAAAGACAGAGACAGTCAGAGACTTATATGAAATGGAATGAAAAACAGAATCCACATTTAGTATGGTATTTCATAAAATTATTCATATTCTTCCAATGAGAATTAATAATTTAGAAACTCAAAATTGACATATTTATGAAGTTGACTCTATACAATCTATAGAATATTTCTTTTGAAATCTTTATTCACACACTTAAGCACAATTACTGCAGTAACATTGGTGATGTAACCAAAGCTTAAAGACTATGATGTTGGTGCTGGAGAGATGGCTCAGTGGTTAAGAGCACTGACTGCTCTTCCTAGAGGTCCTGAGTTCAATTCCCAGCAACCACCTGATGGCTCTCAACCATCTGTAATGGGATCCGATGCCCTCTTCTGGTGAGTCCAAAGACAGCAACAGTGTGCCCTCATACATAAAATAAATAAATCTTGAATTGTATGAACATTATCATTAGAACCATTATTATAAGAGAAAGATAAAATGAGGAACAAAGTTAACTATTTTAATTAATTTAAAAATAATTAATTTTACATCTGATTTCAGTTTCTCCTCCCTGCTCTCCTTCACCACGACTCCCCTCCACCACCCCATGTACTCCTTCTCCATTTCTCCTTAGAAAAGGGGAGAACTCCCATGGCTATCAACAAGCCCTGGCATATCGATTTGCACATCATCTCCTAGCGAGGCTAGAAAAGGCAGCCCAAGTGGACTCTGACTCCAAGGGTCTTCAAGGCAGGCAACAGAGTGAGAGGCAGTCCCCGCTCCTGCTGTGAGGAGTGCCACATGAAGACCCCGCTACACAACTTTAACATCTGTGCAGAGGCCTAGACTAGTCCCATGCACCTCGAGTCACAATTCCTGTGAACTCAGAAGCTTTTGCCCCTCCCCCAAAAAACCATGGTGTAGTCTCCTCTCATACTTCAACCATCAGATTTGACTTAACTACCCTCCCCTTCTATGACTGTTAGCCAACGGTGATCGAGATGTTTCCTCTCAGAAGGACAGAGATCTGCATTCAGATAAACTGAGGTAAAACGCAGGTTCTCTCCAAAAACGTACTTCTAAAACTGTGTTTTGGGAATACAGTTATGCTCACAAAGTCTCAACTTCAAAGACAGTGTGAAAATTTTGTAAGATAAATGATCAAAATGTCCAGGGGTAGGTCACTTACTAAAACAGTGAATGCCGTCATATTGCAGAGTATACGCAGTGCTTGACAGGTGTGTGGGAAGGAAATGCCTGGCACAGGAGAAAACAAAACACCAAACAAACTAGAAACGGTGTTGCCAGTGTTGAACTATCATAGTTTTTCAAAGGGAAACCATAGCTGGATTTTGCTATTTTGTGGGTTCTTCCTTTTCCCACCCTTGATCGGCCCAGTTTCACCCCTCTCACTAGATAGGAGAGAAAGAAGGATAGATGTGTATGAGAGAAAGATCTGTGAATCTAATTTCTTCTTGTTTCTTCTTTGTGCATGACTACTAACAAACTCCAAACATACACCCCCGCCCACCAAAAGACCACCAATGACCAATCCTGCCTCTCAGGGCCCTAGCATTTGTATACCCTCTGACAAGTTCCCAGAATTCCAAATGTCACACAATCACAGAAACTATCTGCAGCTGGTTATGTATTTGGCTCCTGTAGAACAGGAGGCAAATCACAGTCAGCTGCTGTAGACATTCTCAAGCATCCCCCTAGTCCTTCAGCTGGGATTGAAATGAAAACACATTCTTCTAATATTTGGTTTTTTTCAGGAAACCAAAATTCCAGAATTGTCACTACATTCTGCCCCGCCCCGACTTGTGTATCAAGACATTAATTGTGCTGGGTTGTAGCAGGGAAATTAGAAACAGAGATATTTTCAATGAAATAAGTGCTTTTTGGGTCAGTGGCCAAGGTTTTCAATTCTAATCTTTATCAGTTTTGATGGCATCCACAGCTTTCTGTTTCCTATGGAAATATGAAGAAACCCACCTACCCAATGCAAAACGTTTGCTGGCTTCCATTCTGATGTTAGCATAGCCTTATAGTATACAGGATGATTTCATTCCAGTGTTTTTTCTATAACCCAGTGTCTCTCAGCTGATGTTCTTCCTTTCTCAATAACATTCAGAAAATTCAAAGTTAATGGGGCATTACTTTGTCTATCCCTGGGGTCTTTTATACTTCCTTTATGTTTGATAAGCATTTCCTTTAAGGTGCAATTAGATTGCGTGGGAGTGCATGGTATACCTGTAATGTGCTTTATATTGTTAGTGTGCAAAGCATTGCCTCATCTTACTGGAGACATATATCAGGGCATTGTCAGCCTTAATTTGTACCAGTGCTTCCAGTAAGTGTATAATTATAGAATCAGCCTTCTCAGAACGCAAAGCAGCTGTCCATTGAAACCCTGAATGTGTACCAATGGTATGGTGCACAAACTTTAGTTTTCCAAATTCTAATGCATCCATACACCAGATTTTATTTCTTTTGGTGCCCCTAGGGTTACTTCTGGTGGGCAATGGATTCTGGTTATACAAAGACCAAATAGGATATTTTCTTATAATTTCCTTGACCTGTTGGCAAGTGATAGAAAAAAAATTCTTTAAATCTTTACTGTTAACATGGAATCTTTCATGAAATCTTGAGGCTTCCATAACATTTTCTATTAACAATTGATTAATTCTTTATTTTACTGTGCTCATAGGCCTGGCAAGCCTGTATGAGACTGAATATGGGTGATTATATAATGGATAGTTTCTATTTCAGACCACCTGTTGCAGCTGTATAAACACCAAGGTAAATTCTGAATTATCTGGAATAAATCTAGCTGTTTCTATATGCAGAACAACTCTTTGTACATATTAAGAGTTAGTAATTATATTAAGAGATTCAGGACTGGAGAGATGGCTCAGTGGTTAAGAGCACTGATTGCTCTTCCAGAGGTCCTGAGTTCAATTCCTAGCAAACACATGGTGGCTCACAACCATCTGTAATGGGATCTGATGCCCTCTTCTGGTGTGTCTGAAGACAGTTATAGTGTACTCATATAATTAAAATAAATTAAAAAATTCTTAAAAAAAGAATAACAACTAAATCTTTAAAAAAAGAGAGAGATTCAGAAAACCTGGTAATACCATAAGAACTTCATACAGCTTTGATTTTTGAACTGAAGTATATGGACTTTGAATTACTTTGTTCATTTTGTCTTACTTGTAGCCTGCCATTCCCAACTTACTTGCATCTGTACAGGATATAGGTGCTTCAGGAACTGGCATTCCCTTAACGTGGGAGAATCCAATAGGTTCTTTTTATAAATGGAAGATGCTTGTTTTAGGATATTTGCTGTTAATTTCTCCCAAATAGTTGCTACAAGCTCTTTGCCAATGTTCTTTGATTACTCCTAATGATATAATCTGTCATTAGTAAGGTACTATGATTTCTGCTAGGTTTATTTCTGACAATTGAATAGTCTTATTCTACCTTTTATGAATAAAGAAGCAACATTTTCTTTTTTAATTATGCAAAGATAAGTTTATTAAGATCAAAATAAGACAATGAAACAGGGAAAAACATCCAGGACAGAAGTAAACATGAAATCTGCTGCTGGGTGTAGCTGCTCATTTATAATCTCAGCACTTGGCCTTGAGTTCCAGGTTAGCTTTGGCTCCACAGTGGATTCCGGCCCAGTACTTGATAAAAACTAAAATGCAAGCCAATTAAACAAAAGCCACCGGTTACAAACAAAACAACAACTACAACTATCTTCTGGAGTAACAAGGTTAATTACCACTACTTAGTGTGGTTCCAGCTTATCACTTAAAGCAATTCATTGGTCAAATGCACCGCCTGAACCCACATCAAAAAGCACTATACTTTTAATATTATAGTTAGTGCCAAAGTTTTCCTAATACGAAGGGTCTTTCTATTAACCATTGAAACTACTTTGTTTTCAAGCACACTCCACATTGGTGCCCAGGTTACTGGCTTTACATATAACCTCTACTGACAGTAAAAGTTAAAAGCAACACCAGGTACCTGCATACCTTGACAATACTTGTAAATCACAGATAGATGTAATTTCCCCCATCCTCCCTGCTTTGATAAATATACAAGCTCTGTTACAAAAATAATGCAAACACGTTGAAACCAATCTACTATAACTCAGAAATCTGAACAACTCCTACCCAGTATCCAAAGTCAAGACAAAAAGGCAGGCCTTGACTTATTCCTGGTTCTCACAATCTCAAAACACACCAATTTCCAGTCAGTGTCTCCATTAATTCAGAGTCCAACACTGACTAGAGGGGAGGCAAACCCGTTCCTTCAATGTCAAATGTCATTGAGGGAAGCGGCCACCTCCTGAACCAGCCCACACCATGCACAAGTTAACCTTTAGTACAGTCCTAGCATTTCAGAACAGGTCCAGAGGGGAGAACACTACTTCCTCCTCTTCCCAACATTTTCTGTGTAAGTCTTTTAATTTTTTTACTTTGTTCATGTGCTAAGAAAATCCACTCCATAATACCGTCTTCCCTTTGCATAATGAGCCCAGCAGGAGAATGAGTTGAAGGCAAAATAACCAAAATACAATCAAGTTTGGGATCTGTATGATATATGTATCTTGCAGTTTCAGTTCTACCAGAGTTAACTGTCTCTTTGTTTTAGCTGTTACCATCTTGGACTGTTTAGGTCGGAATCTTTTTGTTACGTTTGAAACAAATTACTTAACTCTTGAGTAGTTAATCCAGTGGTAGGCCATAGCCAACTAATATCTCCCATTAATTTTTGATAACGTTTGCAACTGATCTCTTCTGATATATACCTTTTGTAGTTGAATTTTTTTGTTGATTTATTTTATAGCCAAAATAAAATAGTTATATCTCATATCTCTAAGGGGGAAAAACAAGAATAAGACTCACACACAATTCTTTTTTTTTTTTTTTTTAATCAGAAGCATAGGAGATGGCTCAGTGAATAGTAAATGAGAGTACTTACTATCCCTACACAATCACCTGAGTTTGAATCCTCACCACTCACATAAAAAAACTGGGGATGCACATGTAACAACCCTATTGTGGGTGGTAGACACAGGGGGGTCATGGGGGCTTCTTGCTTCAAGTCTAACTCCAGGGTCAGTGAGAGACCCTGCATCAAGTGGATAAGGTAGAGGGTGACAGAATAAGGTACCAACATCCTTCCTTACCCCCAGAGCTGCACATAGACATATGTAACACACATACACACACACACACACACACACACATACGCATACACATACTCACAGGTAATTTGAACCCCTTAAAGGTGTTTCTGCGTCAGACATGCTTGTGGAACCTGATATTCTTTTATCAAGGTTCATAAAGCATTTATTCTTTCCCAGGTGAAGAATAACAATAAACAAGACATAAAGTAGTTAGTCTTCAGTCAGAAATAGCCATTGGAGAAGGTACAGATAATTTTTGTCTGCTTTTAGGCAGTGAATTCATTTCAGTTCAGGTAGCAAATTTATAAACTTGTTTTGGGAAATTATTAGTTTAAATTTTAAGAAAGGCTAATTTGTGCAGGCAAAAGTCAATACACTGGCTATTAATCTCTCCCTGTCTCTCTGTCTCTGTCTCTGTCTCTGTCTGTCTGTCTGTCTGTCTGTCTGTCTCTCTCTCTCTCTCTCTCTCTCTCTCTCTCTCTCTCTCTCTCTCTGTAGGACAGTGTACATCAGTGTTGTTTCTCCTTGGGTACTATCCATCATATAAGGGTGTCTCACTGCGACAGGGGACAAATCAATTCTTCTAGGCTGGTTTTTCAGCAAGCCACAAAGATGTCCACATCTCTGCCTATGATGGTTGGACAAGCATGTTCAATCATGCCTGGATTTCTATTTGTGCGCTAAGATCAAACTCAGTACCTTATGTTTACAGAAAATGTACTTCATTAACAGTGTTATCTCCCCAGCTCCAAACTGGTCCCTTTTAACAGACATCTTGCATTTTCAGGTCCTCCAATTAGGCAGTCAAAACAGCAACAGCATTTTTGGGACTGTCTTCAATTCATAGTTTTAATGTTCATTTGTGATAATTTTATTATGTCTAGATCTGAACTTTACTATTATTGCTGTCAAACCGGCCAAGCACCTCATTATCTTTATAATTTTCTAAAATCCTTGCTGCCTACCCAAAATGATGTTCTTTAAGCTCCACTTCCCACTGAAACTCATTCCCAGCCTCCTTTACCAGATTAACTTGCTAACTCCACACTGACCCTCGTCCATGGGCCACACTACCTGTGCTCTCCTATTATATTACTCACATACCTATGGATAAATAAGGAGATGGCCAGCTTTATAACTAAGACTCTAGAGAATAAATCTCATTTTTCACACCTGCTGTCCCAGTGTAAGTTACTTTCATGTGTTTGAACTTCAGGCCCCCAATGGAACAATTATTTGGATAGGAAGTTAAACAGGTATTTTGCTATATCATTGGGTCCTTAAAAACCCTGAATACTAGATGTTTTAAATCTGTTTACGGAAGAGAATCAATATTAAGTTCTCCCAAATGAAAATAAAACAGAAGAAAATAAAGAAAAGGAGCTTTTTTTAGTTTTTTTTTGTTTGTTTGTTTCATTTTTGTTTTTTTGTTCTTTTTTTTTTTT
>NW_022196912.1:46795158-46816772 GCF_008632895.1 Mastomys coucha | reverse complement strand
CAGGCTGGCCTTGAACTCAGAAATCTGCCTGCCTCTGCTTCCCAAGTGCTGGGATTAAAGGCGTGCACACCACCACTGCCTGGCAAGAAGTTTTTTTGTTTTTTGTTTTTTGTTTTTTTATAAATCAAGAGGGAGTATAGTTCTAGAAACAAAAATCTACTAGGATATTAGTTAGCAATCAATTACAAATATCCTCAAAGGCAGGAGTTGGTACTGCATGCCTTTAACCCCAGCACTCAGAAGGTAGAACAAAGTGTATCCTTGTGATTTTGAGGCCATCTTGGGATACAAAACAAGTTTCAGGCCATCCAGGGATATTTAGGGGTCCTTCTCTTTAAAAACAAGAAACAAAACAAACAAACAAGCAAAACAAATCCTCTAATCAAATGCTAATATGTATAGGCCACAGAGACAGAGAAAGACAGAGAGAGAGAGAGAGAGAGAGAGAGAGAGAGAGAGAGAGAGAGAGAGAGAGAGAGAGAGAGAGAGAGAGAAAGAGAAGAAGAAGGAGGAGGAGGAGGAGGAGGAGGGAGAAGAAGGAAGAGGAGGAGGACGAGGAGGAGAAGGGGGAGGAAGGGGAGAGGGTGGCCAGAAACATGTGGAGAAAATGGAGGGAGGTGGGGGGTGGAGGGTGGAAAGGGAGAGAGCAGGAAAGGGGTCAGGGAGAGAAGGGGCAGAGAGAATAAGACAGTGAGGAGAGCTATAACACTCCTGGGCATAGAACCAAAGGACACTCCATCCTAGAACACTTGCTCAACTATGTTCATAGCAGCTTTATTGGTAATAACCAGAAACTGGAAACAACCCAGAGATCCCTCAACTCAATAATGATGAAGAAACTGTAGTACATTTACACAATGAAGTATTGCTTATCTAGTTAAAAAATATGACGTGAAATTCACAAGCAAATGGATGGAAGCAGAAAAAACTCCTGAGGTAACCCATATCCAGAAAGACAAGCATGGCACATATTTATGTATATGTAGCCATTAGCTGTTAAATAAATGATAATCAAGCTGCCGCGTGTAGACCCAGAGAGGTTAGGCCGAGGAGTGGTCTGAAGGTGGCAGGAGGCATGTATATTGTTTTGAGTGTAGAGTATTATTTGCTTATTCTCTCTCTACAGCAGGAGTGGCTAGGGCAGATGCCCATCAAGATTCTCACATGCAGTGTTCTGTGTGGATTCTTTAGCTGTTGGTTTGGCTCTTTTTCTGGTATTACTTCACTGTGAAATATTTAAAAAAAGGAAATCCTGTTAACATTAATATGAAAAGCATTTTGGTCACTCTCACTCTTCCCATACCTACTTCTAACTGCTCCCAGATCCAGTATGTACCCTTCAATCTCCTATCAACTTCATGACCTTTAAAAAGAAGTGAGTCACTTATTTTTGCCTGTATCTGGGGCCATCCATCTGTAACCCTGAATTCTTAACTCTATTTCACAACATATCAGCTATGAAAACCCAAAATTTCATAATGTGCTTAAAAATGGCAAGCTCTGTAATTCTTAAAATTAAGAAATCCAGAAGGTAAATGTTCAAGTGGAGGGAAACACTGTCTGGCGCATTGTGTGTATCCAAAGTCTTGTGCTCCGATGACTTGGCTCCAAACCCAACAGCTTTGCTTTTTTGCTAAGTCACTTATCTCTGACTCACAAAATATCCTAAAAATTGCGTTGCTTGCTACTTAGTTTAGCAGGTTATTATGAAGACTTAATTAGATACTAGGATGACTGAAAAAATAAAGGAAGAAGAAAACCTTAGCATCCTCTCTCTCTTCTTCTTCTTTTTTAAACCGTGGAAATGTCTAGGAATTCAAGTTAAATATAACTCACCATTTTTGTAAGGTGTATCCTTGAAATGTTGCAGTGACCAGGAATTTATTAGTTTTCACCTTTATCATTACCTGTCCTAGTTTTGAAACTTTAATTTGGAGTAAATGAGGTATTTAAGGATATGTAATCATATTGAACTTTAGTTGAAAGAGGCAAGTCCAGTTTCAGAATGGAGGGCCATTATCCAAAGGAACCAGGAGAGCTGAGGAAGCTGGTCTTTGGTAGCCTGAACTTTGAAGTCACAGACAATAGCTTAAGAAAACATTTTGAGAAATGGGGCACCCTTACAGACTATGTGGTAATGAGAGATTCCCAAACAAAATGTTCCAGGAGCTTTGGTTTGGTTTAGTGACTTATTCTTGTGTTGAAGAGGTGGATGCTGCATTGTGTGCTCAGCCTCACAAGGTTGATAGGTGTGTGGTGGAACCAAACAGAGCTACTTCTAGAGAGGATTCTGTAAAGCCTAGTGCCCATTGAATGGTGGAGAAAAATTTTGTTGGTGGTATTAAAGAAGATACAGAAGAATATAATCTGAGAGACTAGTCTGAAAAATATGGCAAGATAACCATAGAAGTTATGGAAACACAGGCAGAATGAGGAAAAGAGGGGATTTGGTTTTGAAATCTTTAATGATCATGACAGTTGACAAAATTGTTGTTCAGAAATACCACACTTTTAATAGGCATAATCATGAAGTGGAAAAGGCCCTGCAGGCTGCTGGATCTGGCAATTTTATGAGTCGTGGAGGAAACTTTGGAGGTGGTGGAGGAAACTTTGGTCATGGTGGAAACTTTGGTGGAAGAGGCGGCTATCGTGGTGGAGGTGGTGGTAACAGAGGTAGTTACAGAGGTGGTGATGGTGGCAGCTATGGTGGTAGTCCTGGTTACAGTAGTAGAGGAGGATATGGAGGTGGTGGACAGGGACATGCAAACCAAGGTGGTGGATATGGTGTGTTGGTGGAGGAGAAGGATACGATAGTTACAATGAAGGAGGAAATTTTGGTGGAGGTAACTATGGTGGTGGTAGGAACTATAAGGTCTTTGGAAATTATAGTGGACAGCAACAATCAAATTATGGACCCATGAAGCGGGGTAGTTTTGGTGGAAGAAGCTCAGGCAGTCCCTATGGTGGTGGCTATGGATCTGCAGGTGGACATGGTGGATATGGTAGCAGAAAGTTTTAAAATAAAACAGAAATGGCTACAGTTCTAAGCAGGGCAGAGAACAAGATGTCAGGAAAGCTGCAGGTTAATTAATTTGAGACAGTTGTCTCAAATGCATTAGAGGAACTGTAAAAATCTGCCTCAAAAGAAACGATGACCCGTAGCCAGAAAAGTCTCTGCAGCTTAAACAGGAAACCCTTCTTGTTCAGGACTGTCATAGCCACGGTTTAGTGCAATGTAGTATCAATAAGGTGTATGTTCCTGAGGTCTTTTACCTGTTGTAGCTTTGTCTTTGTCTTCTCATTACATCAGGTATATTGCCCTGTAAACTGTGGTAGTGGTACCAGGAATAAAAAAAATTTCAGGAATTTTAAACTTTTCAATGTTCAGTTTTTCTACATTTGTTTCTACAGAAACTAACAAAATGCGGTTTTGAAGGTGTTGTGTGCATGTGTGTGTGTGTGTGTGAGTTAACAAGTAAAGATAATTGTTAATTACTATTTCTCTCTTCTTTTTTCACTAGGAGAACACCTGCAGGAGACACCCACCCAGCAGCTCACCTGCAATGCCCTGGACAGACTCTCCAGCTGTCGGTTTTGGCTCTTTTTCAGGTATTCACTATGAAATATGAGAATCCTCTTAACGTTCATAAGAACTCATTTACTAAAATATTCTGAATTCTTATTATGACTTCCTAATGTACTATAGTTAGAAGTTTTCAAACGGAATACATTTGTGTTTTGAGAGTTGAGTATGATTGCTGACTGCTTTCCTTACAGCTTTTTCTCATGTTGAAGACATGGGGAGAGGTTAGCTCCCAGTTGAAACCAGAACAGCCTTGCATACGCACATACACACAGGAGAAGAGGAAGGGTGGTTCGTCCATGTGCCTTGTTCTGCTGACTGCAATAATCGATGGTTTTCTATTTACCTGCTCATGTAGTGAGTATTCTTATTTTCATTCATCCCTCTTGCCCCCAGAGCAACACAACTTTGTCTCTGTCATGATAGTTTGCTGGCATTTCAGTGAAACTGATAATTTTTCTTAAGAGTTTGGTAGGCTATGAAATTGATTCTTACCTCTAAGCATCCCTCTCTGGAGCTCTCAGAAGCTACCACATTTTGTAGATTTTCAAGCTGCTTTTTAAATAATTCATTTATGAATAAGTGCCGAAATCACTACTTGGATGGTTTTGTGCTCAGCAAGCATTTCTGTGAAACACAGAGTCCTTATAACCCAGAACTTGTTCCAAAACTCACAGGAGGGCAATACTTCCCCTGGCTCTGTGCCTTCGTGGCTGCAGCTAGGAGCTACAGGTTCAAGGAGTTGTGATTAATAAGCTTTGAGACAACGGCTTCATTTTCCTCCTTCTTCTTTAGATTTTACCACTGCTGGAGATCTGGTAGAATGGCCTTTAAACCCATTCTTCAGAACCACATCCAAATGGCCACTACTGAAAGAAAGTCCAAGGGAGCCTTCAATCTTTTATCAAAACATAGGAGACACAAACGGCCCAAGACAAAGACCTTTGTAAAGAATTTCCAGCTACCAGTGAGGCAAAGCTCCAAAAATGTCAGAGTACATAGTTTCCTTGTTCACATCTGAGGAAGATGCGAAGAAGCCTCATAGCTCTAGCTCTGGTCCCTTGCTCTTGCAAAGGAGCTCAGAATAAGCTTCCATCCCCTTCCATGGTAAGAACTATTAGAAAGATCCTCCTTAGTAGCTGTCTACCCTGTACTGTATCTGCAGTGAGAGAATTATGGGAAGTGTGGAGATGGAACAGCAAGTCCCAGGGAGTAGAACCTCCCATGAGACACTTTTATGTTTCCACTAAGAACCATTGAGTGAGTCAAGCTTTCACTGTATGCTAACCGTTTGTACTCCAAACAGGAACAAAACAATTCTTGTTCACCTCATTTACAGTATATTGAAGTCCAGGGTAACCCCCTTGACATTGCCCATAACTGGAGTAGAGCATTTGCCCCACCCATCAATGGACTGAGATTGTGTCTCGAGGGGAGAGTCTATACTCAGTGTGTGGCAAACTTCAGTCAATCCTCATCACCACAAAAGTGCAATAATACAGCCAGGCGGTGGTGGCGCACGCCTTTAATCCCAGCACTTGGGAGGCAGAGGCAGGCGGATTTCTGAGTTCGAGGCCAGCCTGGTCTACAGAGTGAGTTCCAGGACAGCCAGGGCAACACAGAGAAACCCTGTCTCGAAAAACCAAAAAAAAAAAAAAAAAAAAAGTGCAATAATACTTGGATGAAATCATATGAAATAAAATCACCCATGTATAGTAATACTGATTCTTTTTACCTCATCTATTCTGTGAAGAGAGTCATTCATCTACACTATTCACTCTCTGGTGTGCTTTCCAAAGGTAAGGCAGGTATGAGAGATGCTCTGATGACAGCTGCTAGAAGCATATACTCTGTTGTGTTCCTCACACTATTAGAATCTTATCCAGATTTAATAGGCCAAGATCCTGCAGTCTGTGCCACTACTCGGCTTTCCTCCTACTATGGCATTTCTCTCTGAAAGTTATGTCTTGCAACATATGAACCAAGTGTCATCATATGTTATGCTAATTAATCCCACTAAAGGAAAAAAGATTTGGGCAACATAGCCAATAGGGAGAGCTCTTGCCTAGAATGCTCATGATGCAATGTTCATTCCCCAGCACTGCCTATAAAACTCAAAAATCTATTGACTTTTTAAAAGTTATTCAGTGAGTTTATTACATATCATGTCAAGAAATTTTCACATCAAGGCAAATGCTTAAAGATAACAGTAAGACAATATGTGAATTATATAAAATATGTAAATTATGAAATTACAGAAAAAAGCCCAGATAATATTAATTACATTTAGTCATAAAAATTAATGAAAGTAATTGAATATTGTATTTTTGACATAATCACACTTTGTTGACACTGAACTATATAATAATATATAGCACAAAATGCAATGTCTTTATTACAAAAATGGAAAAAAATCCAATTTGTTACAAAGCCAACTTGCTATGGTGTGACTAGAGAGGACACATATTATATAAATATTTTTAAAATCTTTTTCTTATTTATACAAAAATATTACATGCATCAGTGGCTGGCTTGAATAGACAAGCATGTTTCAGATATGTTTTGAGATTTGAAATTTCTTAGAAATAATGTCTTAAATGGTTCTGAATTATAAGAATGTTAAGAAGCAAATTAAGAAAGAATATAAATATGTATATTTATATTACTTGGTTCCTTTTTACAGAAACAAAACTTTTTATTCCTTTTTAATTAGGGTAAAACCAGTATTCACTATTAATCTTACCTGTAGTGATCTGGACAGCTTTTTAAGTATCAATTTTAGCTGTCCTGAAGGTCTTCACTGTGTCATATTTAAAAGCATAATAATTTAATATTCATATGACAAAACATTTACCTAATGCTTTGAATTTGTTGTTGATTGAGTTCTTAATATACATTACATCATCAATGTACAAATTACAGTTAGTTTGTTCTTTAACAAGTTAACTATAGTTAGTGACTCTTAATTCTTTCTCATGTTGAAGAAAAGGAAGAATTCAGCCCACAAACAACACACAAATAGATCAACACGCCGCGCCCACACACACACACAGAGCAGGATGGAGGGAGAGAGAAGACAATGGTTCTTTTACAGCCTTTGATGGATGCAGTAACTGGTGGCTTTATTATTCACATGCTTAATGCAGTTAATTCCCTGGCTCCATTCATCTTTCTGTGCCCCGGGAACACCACAGTGCCTTCTCTGTCACTTCATTAGTATTTCATTGACTGTATTGTTACTTCCCAAGAGGTTGACTTTGTTCAAGCCGACCTTTGGCAGCCCATTCAAGACCCAAAGCTAAAACCACTATCTGGCTATTTCTATGCTAAACAAGCCTTTCTGGGAAGGCTTAACAAGGTAATAACTTGAAGAGACATAATAAGAGCTAGTGGGTAATTTTTGTTATTTACGGTGGGACTATTTAGAATTCCAAGTAGAGCTTAACATATGTTTTTCGCATGTGTCCTTGAAACGTAGCTACCAGAAAGTTATGAATCTTCACTTTGGGCATTAGTTGTGGTGATTTTAGGATCTTTTAGCTTGGAACAAACCAGCTACTTAATAATGTGTAACAAGTGTTTTATTGATTCATAGCCCCATTAAAGAAGATAACATAATTGTCCACTATTATGGAACTAATCACTCATAAATAGGACAGAACTGGCTTGAAATACAACTTTTAATTCTTTACCTGACCGGTGTCTGAGCTAGTAGATAATAAAAAGAAATGGGCCTTTGCATATAAAGCTGGTGTCAAAGAAGGGAGGCAAAATGTTGATAACTCAGGATGATCCCCAATTGTGTATAAATGCCTGAAAGGATAAATACTTATAAAGGTCTAGGTTCATAAATTGACTTCAGAAAGGTTTTGAGTATGTAAGGAGAGCCAGTTTGACCTCAATAACTGTAACACTAGAAAGCTTGTTTTCCAAAGCCGAGAGTTAGTCCTTGGGAAATGATGCCCATGCATAAAACTCATGTCTATATGAATTAAAAGAAGTAGGTTTTCAGTCTAAAATTACATTCTGTAATACTGTGGGGACTATAAGACACAGCAAGCATTAACTATATATATAAAAAAGGTATCTATCTCAGAGCACACTCTGCAAGATTTAGTTTGTTACCTTTGAATTTCTCTAATGTTAATGTATTGTTAAATCTATGAAATCTTTCCTGAAGAAAGGCTTTGGATCAGTACTGCAATGCTCTTCTAAGAGTAAGGACAAACACTTTTTATTACAACTCCAGACTCACTGTTTGTTAATAGCATTCTTTGCCCAATATCCTGGAGCAAATATTTATTTGTAGGCAATTGATTCATGGAGAACTCTTACTTTTTATCCCCTGAATATTTCAAATCAAAGAGAGAGAAATCTATCAAGTTTTAATTCCTAAAAATAAACTCCTGTGCAAAACTGTGATGGTCCTAACTGAACAGTCGCAGAGAGAGCCTCATCCTTACCAGGATCACACACACTCAAACACACATAATCACTTACAGATAAACACAGAAACACTCACACAAACAAAAAGAAACACATATACACAAATTTACACACACATGTTGAAGTTTGGTCTGTTGCTATGTACTGTAATGTACTTCTATACCTGAAGATCTAGGCCTACAAGTGGCTTCTCATGTTGATAAGCTTTTGTTGTGAAAACCTTGTTCCTTGATTTAAAACTATTGGCTAAATAAAATTGGCTACAGCCAATTACTGAGGGATTAGAGGTAGGTAGGTGGGTTTGGAGTGACCAAGTCGGATGAGAACCACAAGGGAGAGAAAGTGGAGGACGAAGGAATGGCCCTGAGGGCTGGCCAATTGGAGCTAAGAGCAGCCCAGATAAAACATACACACACACTTAAACACACTCACACTTATGCTCTTACACACACATAAATACATATACAAAACCACACATACACAGAAACACACTCCCACACACATACACCCACACAGACATTCGTACACACACACATGCACAAACACAAACACATACAAATACACACAAATATACACTCATATACATATACCCATATAAACTGTAAGATTAGAGTAAACAGAGACATCTCAGAAAAACAGCAGGAGTCCAGGAATTTCCTTAATAAGATAAGCTCAGGAAATTTAGGAAGGTAGGGGAACTCTCCGAAGGGAAAGGCTAATTAACATTCCTCAGATCACACAGTGAGAAACTACCTGCTGGTGGGCGCACATTCAGCAGGGTGGACCTTTGCCCACCTTCATACAAGGGAAGTCCTTGCCACCTCATTCCCTAAAGACCAATCAATTTAAAAAGTCACACTGTTCTACCACTTACATTGTGTCTAATGGCTGTTGCCCTGAAAATTGTATAAAAGCTCACTGAACAAGCTGTGCAGGGTCGCCTCCTTTCCTGAGGGTCAGGGACAGCCTCAGTGCACCGAAATAAAAATCCTCATGTTCTTTGCATTGATCAGGCTCCATGTGATTCACTCAGGTGGTCTCTGGTAAGCTAAGGCTCGTCAGGGTCTTACAAAACACTCACACATATACAAATATACATAAAAATCACAAACACACACACAGAAACAAGCACTCACACACACATAGAAACCCACACCCCCACATACATGAACATACCCACTCACACATACACACAAACACCCACTCTCACACACAGACATATACATTTACACACACACACATACTTACACACAGAAACACACACACATATTCACACATACACAAATACAAATACACACTCATCAACATATACCCACATAAACATACACACACATAAAAATCACAAATACACACAGAAACAAGCACTCTCACACAATTACACATACAAAGACACACATTAACACACAACAGAAACACACACTTTCACAATACTAATACAGAGGCACACAAACACAGATACAAACCTCACTTATAAAAGCACAAACACTCATATACCCACATATACTCACAGACATACTCACGCACACACACAAATACACATATAAAAACACATATGCACAAACATAGAAACACACACTCACATACAAACACACACAAACCCCACTTATACTCACATAAACACAAATCCAAACACCCACATTCACACATAAACACACACTCACACACAAATACATATATACACTCACACACATGCATAGGATCATGTACACCCAAATGTTCATACACACAGATAAACAATCACATGTAGACACCCACAAAGCCACTGCCAAGCATGCACAAACACACTCACACAAACAAATACACTCACACACATACTCATACATACAAATATACAAACACACTTAAAAATTATAAATGCTGACATACACAGATGCACACAGTCACACAGAGAAACACACACACTCACACACACACAAAAAAAACCAAACTCACACAGAAACACACCATCATGTATATAAACATACAGACACATAGACATTCATACACACACTCACATACTCATGCACACACACAAGCACACAAAAACACACAGTCTCTCACACACATGAAGGTACACATACACAGAAACCCATTAACATGCATGCACACTCACATACTCTTAAACACAAACATACACACATACGTAAAAACACACATACCCATTAAAACACACACACAGAATCACACAAATGCACACACACTCTAATCCTAACCCAGCACACCCCCAAGGGCTCTGCAATCTTGACTCCCATCCAGAGAGCAGTTAGGTGTGAGTGGACAGTCAACCAAACCCTAACGCTAGCCCAGAGGCAGGTCAGATGGACACAGTCCCTTAGTTAAGATTCCCCTTGTGCCAGGAGACTCCAGTTTGTGTCAAGTTGATAAATACTAACCAGTACAAACCCTATCACACCAACAAAGCTCTACAACTTGACCCACATCCAGGGAACAGTTAGACATAAGTGGAGAATTGCCTTAACCACAGCCCTACTCCTAACTAACCCTGTAACCCTAACCCTAACCCTAACCCCAATGCCAACCCTAACTCTAAGGCAGGAGGAGGGGTGAATATAAATGTTGGCTGGGAGGGGGATCCCAGGAAATTTAGCTTAGGGTATGATGAATTATCCCCAAATAGGCATTAATATATATTAGCCCAACATACAAACCTCAAATGCTAGGTGAGCCAGCTAGGTGTTACCTGGCACAGGCAGCTTCATCTTTTAATTCAACTTAGTGGGACAACCTTACAAAAAGCATACTGCCATGCTGATCCTGCAGCAGTAAATAATTAAAATCTGCTAGCTACTTCCCAGCTGGAGGGCTGCTTGATTCCGCCCACCCTGTCACTCTGGAGTCTCAGAATGAAAGACACACACACACAACTGGCATTAATTTTAATATGTCTATCTAGTTCAATGGCTGAGCCTCTCCCCAACTCCACCTGGCTAGCACTCTTTCCCCTCCTGGTTCCTGGGTTAACACTTACTAAATATATATTTTATCCTTTGCTACCGTGGACTTTTTGGGGAGCTCTCTTGGGGCTGCTTACCCCAGTTCCTACATCCCAGCAGGCTGCCCTTCTGCCCTTCTTCTGCGCGTGTGGTCAGTCCTATCTCTTCTCCTGGCGGAATCCCTCCTTCTTCTTCGAAGTCTCTTGCCAGGGGTCATCGAAAAGTCCTGCCTCTGTCTCCCTGCTCAGTCATTGGCCATTTGGCAATTCTTTATTCACCAATCAAAGCCAAGTGGGGGCGGGGACACCCAGCTTCTGGAAGCATGGGCTTTATGAGTTGAATTAATACAGAGCATTAGAACCAATCCTCAACAAAGCCATAATGAACCCAAGCTCCTTGAGAGTGGGTAGAAGACTTCTCGGGCACCTTTACCCCCAGGTATACCTCTCTAGTATACTACACCTGGCATTGTTCAGCCCTGAGCATTCCATCCCAGGAAGGGCAAGAGAGAGAATCTGATTCTTATCCCTCATCTGACCACAGGGACCCTGGATGCTCAGCCTCTGATGATATATAAGCCTAGATAGATCTCCACACCAAGAGAGGTGTCAGGGACCAGCCCATCTCCTCTCTAGCTGCTGAGGCCTCGTCTTAAGTGCCGACCCTCCCTGTCACTCCATCAAAGTGGGGAAAGGCACAAACCTGCCTCCACGCTTCAGTCACTTCTGGAGCGAGGGCTTGGGAAGGAGGGTCTTAAGGAATCGCCCCCTCCCACAAAGTGACAAGAAACAAACAAACAAACAAACAAACAAACAAATAGAAAAACCCTCTCCGGGATGCAAGGGTAGCCCCACCGTTGTTAGTCCTGGTCCAAGGGTGGGGTAAAGCTGATTAGAGGCAAGGTTTGGGGACCCGGAACTGTTCCACAATCTGCTGCGGAGGTGAGTGGGACAGCTCCACCGTGTTGTCTGTCAGCGACTTGCAAAGGGACAAAGGATGGCGCGGCTGGTGGTGGGATTGGATGGGGAGTCAGCACTGGTTTTGAAAACCAACAGACAGAGGCTTTTGTCTGGTCCTAGCATACCAGAGGAGCCTTCTTGCTTCCTGGGGGGCTGGCCGTTCCTTCATCTCTTCCACTTAAGGGCATGGGGAGCAGAAAACTATCTCTCAGGTAGCAATGACAGAAACTTCTTTTTTCCACTCTCTCCTTTCCCCAACCACTAGGTATAGTGCCCTGCTATGGAAACCTACTGGGCTACCTTAGCCATCCTGCTACCTTACAGGCTGCTCCTCCTGAAACCCTCTTTTCATTCCCAGATTACCAGCTTCCCTTCCTCTCCTACACCATCGCATCAGCGGACAGCACCTCGATAGCATCCTCCAGGGCTGAAGAGATGGATCAGTGGTTAAGACTGCTTGTTGTGCTTGCAGAGGATCCCAGCACCTACAACAGGCAGCTCCAAATCTAGGGGAGCTGATGCCCCCTCCGGCCTCTGTGGGCGCTTGTACCGTATATGCACACAAACACAATAAGTAATGAAAAAGAAAATAAACCTTTTTTTTTTTTTAAAGCATTGCTCCTCCTACCCATGAGGGAAAACCCTTTTGAAAAATGGGTCCTGGGAGACTGGGATGTCTGTGTGCAGAGGACTCCAATTGGACCCTTATATCGTTTTCAAAAATTAGCTTAAAGTGGACTGAAGATTGAAAAACCTAAATGAAAGCTTCATGCTGGTTTACACCTCAAATTCTGGCCCTTGGGAGGCAGAGGTGGGAGGATCGAAAGTTTAAGAGTAGCCTGGGTTCTTAGTGAGGACAAGATCCTGAAACAAGAGCTGAGGAGATAGCTTAGTGGCTGAGATTGCTTGTCCCACAAGTACGAGGACCTGAGTTCGAATCTCCAGCATCCATCCATGTACAAACAGGATGCCAGTAACCCCAACAGTGGGGGGGGGAGAGAGAGAGAGAGAGAGAGAGAGAGAGAGAGAGAGAGAGAGAGAGAGAGAGAGAGAGAGTGAGAAAGAGAGAGAGAGAGAAACTTCAGATCCAGTGATTCAGTCTCAAGGCAATAACTCAGAGGGTGATGGTGGAAGACTCCTGATATCCTGCACGTGTATGCATGTGTACATGTGTATGCATAGTTACATGCACACACACACACAGCAACATATCAATCATAGCCATCATCATAAATAAAGTTTGGGGCTAGAGACATAACTCAGCAATAGAGTTGTTTCCCTAGTATGCTCAGGTCCTGACTTTGTTCCCAACACATCACAATCTTAGCTTACTCCTGAGATTACAGCAAGAGGCCTGGCCATGGGAAGAAGAACGTGGATGCAAACTGCGGCCCTGCTTCCTATCAGCTGTTAGACTGTGTGCCCAGATTTCCCTGGAGGCTAAAGCAGATAACACTTGGAGTAACTGGGGTGGGGTAGGGTGGGCGTGGAGGGGTGGGATGGGGCAGAAACTGAGAGGAGGATTGTAGAAGCCCTAGGGTTGGGCCTTGTCCTCCTTCCTGTTGTGTATCACAGAAAGTCTGGAGCTGTCCTTTGCCACACCTATTGCTTGGCCTATTTTGAATAGCTCCAAACTACTTTGGAGGCTCTGCATGGGAGCTCAGTTCATATTAGTTGTTTATAAAGACCACATCTGGTAGTGTCATCCCCTGGGAAAGAGCCCTGCAACACACTCATGAGAAAATGTGCGTGTGTGTGTGTGTGTGTGTGTGTGTGTGTGTGGTACTAGGAGTAGAAGTCAAGCCCTTGCACATCCTAAGCAGCCATTCACTGCTGAGCTACATCCTTAATCCTCTTTACAATTGTTATTTTGAGGGTTTGAGTGAGTTGGCTAGGCTGTTCTTCAGCCTACTGCAATCTAGGCACACCTCCCACTTATGGACTCTCCTGTTTCAGTCTCCCAAGGAGTGGGGACTTCAGGCTTTGGGACTAGACCAGGTGAGTATTTATTCATTTGTTTATCTATGTATCTCTTGAGCCTGGGTCTTACTGTGGTCTTGCCAAGGTTGACCCTGAATTTCTGGCCTCAAACAATCCTCCTGCCTCACCCAGTCTCCTAAACTGGGACTTCAGGCTCCAAACTAAGTATCCCAATTTTAAATCCTATATCTCAGAATGTCAGTGCTAGGACAGGAGTTAGAAGCAATTCTTATCAAGCCCCTTCTATCACGAGGGAAACCGAGATTATTACAAAGTGCTAGCAATTCCTCTAGAGATGTCAGAACCTTAAGTCCCACCATTCACTTTGGGTCTGGCCTCTGTAATTCACACCTCAAAAACGACTCTACTGAAAGGTTGCAGAGATGGCCCAGAAGCTAAGAACACTTGCTACTCTTGAAGAGAAGCCAAATTTGGTTCCCAGAACCTACATAGAGGTTTGCCCCTTGTAGTAATTCTAGCTCCAGGGATCTAACATCCTCTTCTAGACTCTACAGAACACTGTGGTGTGTGTGTGTGTGTGTGTGTGTGTGTGTCTCTGTGTGTATACAATTAAACGCACATACACACATGTATATACACATACATCTATATCTTACATATGTAAAAACACACACGTAAAATAAACCAATCTTTAAAAAATCCTCTCTAATTCAATCTGGAACACAGAGCCGGTGTCTGTATTTTTGTGAGTGTGTGAGTATGTGTGTGCTTGACTGTATGTGTATGAATGTAGTCCCTTCAGGACAACTCCCTTTTCGTCCCTTCGGCAGGGACAAAGTGGAAAACAAACTAGCTTGCCTGTCTTGGACCTCCAGGCTTGCTTTTGTTTTTTGTGGTGTTGGGGATGGAACCCATGACCTCAGTGTTGAGGACAGTGTTTTGCCCTTGAACTCCACCCTAGCCTCTCTGACTTAAAGCTTCTCCCATGCAAGGTTTTGGAGTGCAACTAATGTGCAGGTAGTTCTCACTTTGAAGAGCTGTGTACGCATTGACAGCTGAAAGAGAGGGCCCAGCAACAGGAGGGATGACAGGATGGGACACAGGTCTGGGACAGAAGATAGGGACTGGGGAGGTACCCAAAGGGACAGATGACTGGTACAGAGAAGCCTGAATGATGCACACAGGGGAGAGCACTAGAGAAGAGTTAGGAGTCTGGGCTCTTGTCCCAGCTCTTCCATCAACTTGCTGTGAACTGGAGTTAGAGTCACCATGTGAGTGCTGAGAACTAAGTGCATCTCCTATGTAAGAAAGAGCACATGCTCCTATTCTCTGAGTTATGTCTCTGGCTCTACTCCTTAACTCTTTAAAAACGTAAAAACCTAGCTAGGGTGTAGCTCAGTGATAAGGGTGCTGGCCTAGCATGTGCAAAGTCCTGGGTTTGGTACCTAACACCACCACTAAATAAAAAGAAAAATGAAAACTACCAACCATCACTAGCTCATTGGCAATATTAAAATAGGCTTGCTTTTACCTACAAGGCCATAATGTATCAACCTTTTTGTTAGAGAAATGGAAACCAAGCCATGTCCTGTAGAATCTCACACCTGGCTTTTCTTGCCAGACTGACTCTCACTCTGATTTTCTTTAGACTCTATGGCTTTTGGGCTGTCAAGATGGCTCACTGGGATGACACACTTGCTGCAAGGCCTGGTGACCTGCAAGTTGTAGTATGCCCCCTCCACCCCCAGTTTCTACATGTGGGAGATGCATGCATGCCTACACATAAATAAATAACAAAAATCATATAACCACTAGGGTTATACTTATGAAAATTCTGATTAAAAAGCAAAGCAAAACAAAACAAACGCCCCCCAGCAAAACCCAAAATAAATCAAACAAAAAGGCAAAAACAAAAAGATGTATTTGGCATGGAGGAACCTTCATGTGAGCCAGGTCAGCTTCTAGCATATCCTAGAGTTTGTTAGAACGCTAATAAGTATAGTTAGATTGCTAAAAAAGACTTTTTCTCTCTTTCCACTGTTATTAGTCATGGTCACTCCCTCCAATTTTTTTTTTTTCCAGAACAGGAGAAAATGGGAGAAAAGGCACTGGAAAATATTAAGTAAAAGTTTATTAAATTTCCATGTTAGCTAAATTACCATAAGATTACTAATAGATTTTCCTGATAAGATGGACTCAGTATAAAATAGTAACAATTGGAGATATATTTATATGCCACTCTATTTTTATTCAAACAATTTAAACATATATAAAGCATTCTCATGAGAATGAAGTATAACTTTTAAAGTTTCTGTTTTTGTTTTTTAAACTGAAGTTATTGAAAGTAGTTTAATTCTTGTTGTAAAGGTGAAGTAAATTTGAGACAGTTAAAGCTTAGTGGGTGTCCAGGAAACCAGAAGTGCAAGACTGGGCCCTATATGAACCTGTGATGAGCTTTACTGGGTTTTATAGTGTATGCTTCATTCAGTGCTAGCTATGCAGTAGTTGGTCAAAATGGGCTATGATTTTAAACAGCTCAGTACATTGCACTCTCTCACTATGTGGCAGTCCTTCTGACAAATCAGGAATATTGTTTTTGTTTATCAAATAAAAAAGAAAAACAAATAAACAACAATGCCTACAAAACCCAAAAGCAAAATTTAAAATAATTTTCAATGTAAGCTTAAAAGTTGAGATTTGTGAGCCTACAAGAAGAGCAAGTCTTTAAAAACAATGAAGTAATCAAGTTTGAAAATGCAGGTCTGATTTACTCTAATCCTAACACTCTGTAGCGGCTACTTCTATGTCAACTTGACACAAGCTAAAGTTATCTAAAAGGTGGGAACCTTAACTGAGAAAATGCCTCAATAAGACCTAGCTATAGAGCATTTCCTCAATCAGCTATTGATAAGGAAGAGTACAGCCCATTGTGGGTGTGTCATCCTTGGTCGGATGGTTTTGGGTCCTATAAGAAGGCAGGCTGAGCAAGTCATGAGGAACGAGCCAGTAAGCAGCACTCCTCCATAGCCTCTGCCTCCAGGTTCCTGACCTGTTTGAGTTCCTGTCCTGACTTCCTTAGATGATGAACAGTGATATGGAAATGTAAGCCAAATAAACTCTATCCTTCACAAGTTGCTTTGGTTATGGTGTTTTATCACAGCAAGATTATCCCCAAGGCACCCTCTAATCCCAACCCTAACCCCAACCCTGACCTGGATTTGGATCCAGACTTTAGATCTGTAGATCTAAAGTCTGTAGACTGAAGACTTCAAGTCTTCAGATGCTGTAATAGCCAGGTGATAATTGTAGAGACTCTTTGAGTCTGAGGAGACGCTGGATGCACTCAGTGTTGACCATTGTGCTCAGTATTCAGCCCTAAGTAACCCAACAGCCTCTTGCAGCTGGATATTGCCCTTTACTTTGAGGCAACCAGGCAGGTTTTGTTTTTTTCTCAAAAACCCCTGATTCCTTTCAGAGAGCAACTATGTTCTTTGGTTTCTTGCTGTGCCTACTTATACTTACCACAGATACATGTGCATTTACACCCCCCCCCCACCTTCTAGATCAACTTTCACAAGACAAACCTCAAACCACCACTTTTCCTACTCCCAGAGGAGCCCTGCCTCTAATACTCATGGTTGTATGCAAACACTAAAAAGGACTGTATCAACTCCCCGGTCTTCATGGATGAAGATCTATCCCACCAGTTCAAGAGAACACTCCTACAGGGAAGTCCTAGAGTCACTTGGAAAGAACATTCCCCAACCTGTTGAGGTACCTGTAGGCTGTGTTGTATGTTCCAGGTCCCTAGTTTTGGTGACCTAGTTCTGCCACTCATGATAATCTTTGGTGATTCAGCTGTCTTTGAGTCATTTCCATTCCTCTGAGTTACACCTGGGTCATATCCTGTACATAGCTCCAATAAAACTCATTGGCCCACCAAATCTGTCTTTGATGGCATCTGTACTGTGGTCTGTCGTGGGTTCCCTATGCAGAATGAGTAGACATGTGTGTTGCATCTTCCGGAGAAAAGTCTTGTCACAACACAAGTTGAACAACTGAAGCTAACTATGACCTGGTGGTCTAGGCCAAGCAGCTCCTAGAGTTTACTATGGCAGTTCTATTCTCTGGAAGCTCTCTTTGCCCTCTTTTCTCAGCTCATCTACTGAACTTTGCCTGTGGATACTGATTATTGATGCTCCAGGTCTCACAATTCTGGGTGTCTCCATTACAAATGAATATTTGATAGAAAATGATCTCTCTTGAAGAAAGACCTACAGCTCTGTGGTAGCACTTTGACATGTTTCTTTATTGTCAGTGTGCTGACCCCAGAGTAGAGCAAACATGAAGTACACGATGTGGAGTAAAATTCCAACAGAACAGAGGCCAGGACTTCCTGTGGCCTTAAAGCTAGAATTGTTCACTCTGCCCAGAGCAACGGGAACAGGTGAGTAATGCTTCCTTCATGCCCCGACCTGCACGGTGAAAGTGTTTACAGATGGCTGGCTTCTCCACTTCCCTGTGAAGGAGTAATATTTGTATAGCCTTGAAATACATTCAAGTTGTAAGCGTGTATTTGGAGTGTGCATGCCTAGACATTTTCTTTTCACATTAAAGAAAAAAAAAAAGGTTACAATCCTGAGACTGTCATACTTCCCAGTACTTACAAGTGAATATAAGGGGGGTGGGGTCCGGTTTTTTTTTCCTCCTCTGACCTTTCCCATTTATCTAAAAATCAATAGTCAGCTACCAGTAAGGCACTCAGGGTTCTGCCAGACATCTCTGATGTGTTCTACAAACTTCTGCTTTCTTATCCACCTTTGTGTAAACGTGAAACACTTTGCATTGAGTTATTGCATTTTTTGTGCTGAGAAAAAAAAAAAAAAGAAGCAAGCCGACATCTGACTAGGCAATTTGCTTCCATGGGGCTCTGATAACCCCTGTCGAAGCTCCTCTGGAAGACTTAGCTTGTTTTCACTCTGATTTTCTGTTATTCTTTTAAAGGCATATATCATCTTACATAAAACCATCAACATCAACTCAAAAAGGAGCTCCTCTCTGCAATATGGAAATCTGAAGCTTTGAATTATTTCCATGTATGAGGTGCAGGGCAGCAGCAGCAGCAGCAGCATTTGTGGCTCTAGTCTTAGTTAACATAATAGAGATCCTTCTGGAAGTTCGAATGTAGCTCGTAATGACAAAATTCAGGTCAAGTCTAGGTTTTGGTGGATTGAGTGAGATCATGCTCTCTAGAAGGAAAGAATCCATGGTAGACATTAAATTCTTTTCATAAACTAGTCAAGTAATCTACATCAGGCAGCTTTGGGATCAATTCTTGATAGACCTTTGATATAAATTTTCCTTGTATCTAGAGCAATAGAACTTGCAGATGTTACTAGAGTTGTGTGAGCAACATGCTCAGCATCTGTATATCTCCAGCTGTAGAGTTAACACACCTAAGGAGTTTCCTCTCAAGCCGTGCTTCCTCTGAACACAAGAGAAGCTGGATTCAGCCAGTTCCTTCAGTCAAGAAACATCTATAGCTTCTTGGTTCTGATGACATGACCTCCAATACTGCAAGCCGAGTGTAGAGGAAGAGTGGACATGACAGCCCGAGTACTTTTGGTTCTGACACAAGTTTCCTGGGAACTGAGAGGAAACCAAGAGCTTGTTGAGAAAGTGTCAGTCAAGGATCTCCGTGTGTGCAGCTTTCTCTGCCCCCTGACAGCTTTCTTAGGACTTGGAACTTAAACTGGAAAATCTCCTCAAACAGTGACAACCTGGTGGCTCTATGAAAGTTTCCCTGCATATGATAGAACTCTCAGGAAGAACGGGGAAGGGTACCTCTTAGGACATAGCGTACACTAAGAAATTGGGTGACCTTGGGGCCTATGCTCCACCTAGGACATATGAGGGCTGAACTCTGATTTTAGTCATGACTGTCTTTATTCCGGATGAGTGGGTCCTTGCTCAGTTTTCCAGATGCCTACCTGATATTTCTTTTTGGTACCTCATGAACACCAGTAAGGGTGCCTCTACACGGAAGTGAAACCTGGACTCGCTCTCCCATTCTGAATGTTGACACTGCAATCCTAACTTGCTAAGCATGTTGAAAACAAGGTCTCCAAGTCCTAACACACTATCCTGACTGTCCACTGCCTATAGGTAAGCCTGCTGCTTATCCTGGAGTGTGTCTGAGTACTAGCCTTCAAAATATGCTGGGAAAGCACTCTATAGTTCGTGACACCAACCCCTTTATTATTTGCCTAAGTTTGACAAGTGAAGTCTTAATAAAACTAAAACAAACAAACAAACAGAAGCAGCATATAATCTGTGACCAATAGGCAGATGGAAGGAGGTTGTCCCGGGTATCATTTCTGAGTGCTCTGATTTTCCTTCAGGGTAAACTTCAAAGTTACACATAACTTAGTGTAGAAATCTATCTGCCATTTTAAAATAAGGCACATTGATTTCCCTTACCTTCTGTTTGATTCTCTTTATATGATTTGGACTTTAAGATCCATTTATGGTTTGGGCATACAACCATTAAGTAGAAAGCATGAGCAAAATGAGGCTCTAAGGTCATAAATCAGATATTTAGTACCATTCTTCCTTACCCTGTTTTGTTTCTTCCTTTCCATGCTTTCTACTTTCATTTCTACATGTTATCTATGTCCGTTCATCTGTCTGTCCTCTCTCTTTGTCATCGCATTTCATACTGGGATGGAGGGGATGGAGTACTAACTTTAGCATTGGATTCCTCAGTGAATGAATTCTGTTACTGTCATCCTAGGAAAGCAACTTTTGCTCAAGACCACTGTTGCTTGCATACCACAGAAGTGGACAGTCAGCATCCAAAATTTAAAAAAAAAAAAATCTCCAGTTTAGGTATAAGTCTTAGCAAGACTGCAAGTGAAACTGGCCTGGCTTGGTCAGCACAGCAAGAAAGACTGGATTTCCTCACTTTCAGATCCAAACATACCCAGCTGTGTCAGGCAGATGGGGAATAGACCTAAGATAAGCACAGGGGCTGCTCCGGAGTGTATTTTATTTTAATGTTCATGTATCTGTGTTGAATACTAGTACTAAAACATGAAAAGAAGTATTTTTTTTAAACTAATGATTCATGAACTATTTAAAGGAAACCCAAGCTTAAATACTCTAAATAGTTTTACTATACAGCCCATATACAGGAGAGCTGAAGACCCCAAAAACCATGCATCTCCTTTGGGCAAGTCTCGAAAGACTTTCCTTTTAAGGAAATCAACAACTCTGCAACGCAAAGATACAATTAGGAGGGAATCACAGTAAACACACTCTCACTTCAGGGTTGCCTCACCTGCTGAGAGTTACAGGTCAAGATCCAGGAAGCACCAGCTACAGCACGGTTATAAACTCTGAACCGCTGGGACAAGAGTCCAGCGAAAGAGTCACATATATAACAAATATTTGCATACAGAATGAATAAATTCCCTGGCACACCAGTCTCTTTCCATCTGTACAATGCTACTGTATTCCCACAGAGCAGTTTAAAAAGGCCACCATCGAGTGACTATCATTGCTTTCTCTTTCTTCTTTCCAAAACATTTAATTACATTTCTTATACACTACTCTTTGCTGCAGTAACTTACTCCCAGAGGGGGAGAAAGTATAAATCCCATGCCCTCTTAACTGCTGAGCATCTCTCTGGCCCCAAAGTCTTTATTCAAGACACTCACATATAAAAGTAGTGGGATATCTGAAAAAAAAAAA
>NW_022196912.1:46779803-46795148 GCF_008632895.1 Mastomys coucha | reverse complement strand
AAAAAAAAACAACCCACACATATTGAAAGATCTCTTACAAATTGCTGTCATCATGACAACTTTTAAGATTAAGTACAACATATTGGCATGCAAAACAGCAGCATTGGCAGGCGGCACAGGACACACTTCCTCAGCTGCCTTGAGGGGAAGAACTGCAAGAATGGCCATCCGTGATATTTTTGAGACAAGCCCCACAGAGTTCCACTTGCAAACCAAAGATAAATGTTCAAATAAACAATGTGCATGAAAAGATGACAAAAGAGAAAATTATTTTAAGATGAACTGATGAAAGAGAAGCCACGTGAAAAAAAAAAACCCACCTGAGAACTAGCTACTACAAGAATAAAATTTTTTAAATAATTATTTTTATAACTCAAAAAAACTATACTTAGAATAAAAACATGATGCATGTTTAAACTACGTGCAGGGACACTCTAAAATGCTGTGACACAAAGTGTTAGCATTGAGAAATTTCTTCCATATTCTTCGCTCATATGGCACATGATTTTGTGATTAAAGAAATACGTTTTGATAAAATACAGTAAACGAAAGAGTAGATTGGCAATTTTTCTTTGGGTTGTTCGCACATAATTTTTCTCAGAAGATTCTGAATCTAAAAATCTTTTACCATGAGTGTCACAGACAAGTTTAGAAGCCAGGTTTCCGGTGTCGTGTTAACTATATTTAGAACACAGAACCTCTCAAACCCCAGAGGCAATCTTTGCTTCCAAACACATCCTCTGCAAACAACGGGTTGATGCCAAACGCAGGCGATTGCATGGTATGTGAAGTGGAACCAGACCTAGGGCATTATGGGGTGAACCAGTTTTCATCCCTTTTAGAAGGTAAGAAGGAGGGTGTTACTGAGCATATCTTATTGGAACCATTGTTAAAGAGCTCATAGAAAGTCTCCATAAATATTGGCTAAATCTCAAAAAAACTGTTAAGTGCAAAACAGTATTTTTCTTTTAGCAGGATCTCAATTCTCATGAATCTCTCAATGGGTGCCACCACATACTTATGGCCAAGCTGAACATGGCATTAACAAAATGAATATGAAGCCCTCAAGTGATTTTAAATGTCTTTCCCAAATAATTACAAAATACTATCAGTTGTGTAACATAGGAATAACTGAAGTTTAGTTCTATAGGGAGGCTTGGAAACCAGTGTGTGTTAGGTGATTGTCTCAGCCACAATAGACTAATAGCTCTTTGTGCTCATAGAACATTAAGTGGTATAAATTAGTTGAAAGAAGAATACCATTGTATCCATGCTTGAGTTCAGACTTTCTTCTTTTCTTTAAAAATGCCTATATATTTGATTTATTAATATTAAATATTATCAAAACACATTGCAGAAACCATCATTAAATCAGACCAACAAATGTCCTAAAAATATACTCCAAGAGCTGCCTTTTCTTCAGCTGTCCTCTTACAAGGGCCTTCTCACAGTCTCTAATATCTGCGCTCCCATCTTCCCCACAGCATGCCATCATGGCTAATAGATAAACCTTATAACAGAGTACTTTATTCCTAGGACAGCAGCAATTATGGATTGTTGGGATACACCAAACACACAGCTCTGGAGTCTCAGACGCCTACAATTGAAGGGTCCGTTCACCACCGGGGAAGTTTGCATCCTGTGGAGAAAACAGAGAAGAACCCTGAGTGAGCTCTCATCTGCAGTAACATGTACAACAAGGCACGGCCTCGCCTGTGCTTGCTTTTATGACGGCTCTATTATTTTAAAACATCTTTTGTGTTTTAAATTTTTGAAAAAAAATTTATGGAGAGATTTATCTGGCTTCTCTAAAGAAAAAAAAAAATCTCTCCCTATGAGCCTTTTCCTGGAATTTTGAAAGTTCTCTTTCCTCCAGTAGCTCATGGGATGGAATACTGACAGAGGCAGAGTTAGCTCCTCTAGAGATGAACAAGGAAACTAATAGCAAGATAGGCTGTCCACTGGAACACTTGAGGCAAACAAAGGCTGTTCTAAATACCATGAGCTCCAACAGGTCTGGGTGCTGACTGAGAAGCAGGGAAGCATGGCCTTAGTGCTTTGGGCTACTTGTTTACACTCTGTTCTGGAGACGACTGTAGAGTTTCCAGTGCAGACTGAAGAGATCCCAGTGTATCCCACAGAGGGGAACAGAGCGCCTGTCTTCCACATATGTGAGACTGTTTAGAGCTTCCACAGGTCCCCTTTCTTTACAAAGTGGAAATGTGAAGGTGTTTGTGATTATCTTAATTTTTGTCCAAAAATCAAGCAATGCTTATCTTTAACCATCCCAAAGGACAAGCTATCACTTTTTATGCTAATATTAAAACCAGCAATTTATATATTTTATTTTTAAAATGTCAGAAAAATCTAAGTTTCAGCAGATAATCCTTTGATAAATTGATGGACAGGATGGTCATTGAAAACTAGGAAATGGAAGGTCAATGCTCTGGATTTATACTCCGGGAAACACTGCTAAAATGGTCTATGCATGACTGTCCATCTCCTCATGTCCTGAGCTGGGGGTAGAGTGGATGGAATGAGAATCCTATGATTCTTTGTTTTCAGTTTGCAGTTACACTGTTTTCAGTTTTGACTAGCAAATGTTTTATTCCACTAGGTAAAAAATTTATAAACTTGCACTTTAATTCTGAATGTTTATATTATTATGTTTTATAAGTGTTTAACTAAGAAGACAAAACATTCATGAAAATCAGTGGTTCAACCTTTCTTATGCGGCCACCCTTTAGTACAGTTTGTCCCCCAAAGGGGACATGAGTCACAGGTTGACAATCTCTGATATAAATTATATTCCTATTCTTTCACTCACAATGCCACCCTTGTTTATCTCAAATATTCTGTAAAGTTACAAAGCCCCATTTCAACACAAATGCAAACTAGAAGAAAACCTGAGTTTACATTTGTTTTTGATTCTTTTATTCCGTAACTTTAGATACTCTAGGAATCGAGTTAGAACCGCAGAGGCATGCTCTGTAGTAAGCTTTGGTACTGGCCCCAGACTTGCTCTTTTTGGAGAACAGAGTCTAGAGGAAGTGAAGGGAGCTCAGAGCAAATTACCAACTCAATCAGCTGGAGACTGCCTGGGAATGTCACTTCACCATCCCAATGTTCCAGGCAACTCTGCAATGCTTACATAGCACAGGCGGCTTCGTGGGTGAAGCAGAGTAAAGTGATGAGGTAAGCTTCCTGTGGTGACTGCTAGAACCACCCAGAAGCTTTGAGAAGATCTGGGCAACTGTCTCCTGGGTTTTATTTCAGCTTATTTGTATGCCATCTCGTTACCTCACCATTATTTATATTCCAAGTTTATCTTACGGCAAAGGATGCTTTCTTACACATCATTCTAATAGGTAATTCTTCTCTTGGGTTTCATTCACAGAACAAAACTATACAGATTTTTGATGATACAGAAAGTAAAATACAGAAGATGAATGCCCTCTTGCTGTGCCCTTTTTTAAAATGTAGACAAAACAAGTCAGCCTTAATATGTGTGCACGTGGTCCTTTGCTGGTTCCCTCTGTCTATGCCACAACACCCACAGTGACACCATGGCACACCCTTGCCATCATGCACATAGCTCAGATTCAAGGACAATTTTGTGCAAATACAAATTGATATAGGTTTTTGTTTTTGTTGTCATTCTCTTTATTGTTATCACCTGTATAGATTTCCTGGGGATGCATACTAATATAATATGCAAATCTTCAATACATTATAAGGATGAACTTAAGTCTTGAGCCTTAAGAAAAGCTAACTCGTCCCTCCTTACTATTTTTACATCTGTGTAAATGGCCACTAAACAGTACTTTGGGGACTTCTGTTGTTCTTAAACACAGGTTGGCTGAGTCTAACCATCTTGGGGGTCTGTCCCCTGAGATTCCACATTCTATCGGGGTGTCTTCAGTTAGTATTTATCTCAATGCCAAAAAATGTAATGATTTTTAAAATTTTTTCATAGTAACTTGCTCTCAAAGGCAGAATGAAAAGAAAGAAAGCTGTTGAAATGTTTAAATGCTTTGTTCTTAAAGATATTCATATAAAAGTGTCTCCTCTTTCTTACTCCAAAGGAACATTCATAACAAATCAGAAGGAGCAGGGTGGGTAGCCTTAGCTCTTCATAACAGGCTGAGGATAGAGGAGCCTGTGGTTAAATCCTCGACCAGGTGCTTCTATTCCGTATTATCACCAGTGGAACAAACAAACAAATAAAATCACAGCAGTTTACATTGGGATACACAGTCTAGATCAGAGCCTTCAGTTCCGAAAATGGAAACTTTCAAAACAATTCAACTACAGATATTTTCATACTAAAGAGATATTAAGTTCTCAACAGTTCAAAGCCTGGGCGAGGACAGTGTCTGGAGTCTTCCTTACTGCTGGAAATGGGACATCAGGGTTTACCGGGAGCCAAGGATGCCCTGAGGACATCAGGAAGACCCACCAGGAGTCTGTCCAGGTGCGTAGTGGCCTAAAGCTCAGATGCTACTTTCAAAACAGGAAATGGCCGCAGTGTAAACCTGCAGCCAGGAAGCGTTTTGAACTTCAGGTTTCTTCCATTTTAACTACAATAAGGCGGCAGGGAGAGCATTAACTTAATGACCTTTCTGTGCACTCAGATTCAACACAAGGAGGGCACCTGGGTGCTTTCATACTGTAGGAGCTATATATTAACCATGAGCTGTGATTGGCCAGCACTCAGCGTAGCCAGCACTCATACACACAAACTCCACCTTCCAGCTTCCTGGCACTAACCTGGATCAGATGTCAATCAGGCAGGTTCCTGCAATTTCTGGCTGGGGGTTTCTTTGGCCTTCTTGCAGGTAAACAGCCACTTTATGATACGGGCGTTCCTTTCTACGACAGAGGTGGTGCTAGGCACCTGCTCCAGGAGCTCCTCTTCTTGCAAGCCGTCCTCGCTGTGCCTGGAGAAGCTACTATCAGAAGTAGCCATGCTCACGCTACGCACTTTGAGTGTAACACAGTCGGATCCAGCAGAGAAGTTCTCCCTCCCGAGAGCCTCCACTACGTCAGGGTCCAGGCCACAATACTGGAAGAAGGTGTCGGACTCAGCCCTGGCTATCGAGTAGCGGGAACTGAGGTCTGACTGAGAGCGCTGCAATCCTTTGCTACGCGACACTCGCAGCTCCACGCCGGAGCGTCCGATAGGAACCCTGGGAGCCACTTCAAAAGGCAAGGCTGGGGACTTCACCGCTACTACAGGGGCTGGAGGTGGTACCATCGAGGCTGGCCTAGCGGCTGCTGCCTGGCTCGACTTAGTCCAAGTGGCCTCTGTTTCCTTCCTCTTATCCTCATCAGCCACCCCGGTCGTCTCAGGGGCCACTGCCATTTTGTCCTTGCCAGACCCCTGGAAAAACTTCTTCATCAGTCCCACTCTGGAACAGTCTGCATCTGACCCTCGTACGAATTCACATTTCTGCCGATAGATGATCAATGAATCAGGTCTCAGAGGCTTTCGAGCGATAGCCCTGCGGGCTACAGGAGCTGGGGCAAGAGCCGAAGGGATCGGGTTGCGGTGCTGCACCCCTGGGGCCTCAGGGACCCTGTGTTCGGACACAGGACCCCGGCTAGATCCCAGCGTGCTGCGAACGTACTTGGCGCGGTCCGCTGCCAGTCTCTCCACAGCGCTCTTGTTCGTCGGCGGTGCGGTGAGAGTGCCCTCCGCTGCCCTGGGGTCCCCGAGAGGTGGCCGCATTCTGGCACGCGAGTCCAGGGTCGGCAGGGCGCGCATTCTTGCAGGACTCGAACCCACCAAGCTGGTGTCCAGTAGAGACTACTCCTGTTCCGGCGCCACCCTGCCCAAGTCGGTTCCGAAGTCCGCAGGGGGTGGAGAAACACGCCCTCCGGCCCCTCCGCCCAGATCCGGAGTTGGGGCGAGCCAGAGTGGCTGTGAAAGGTGAATCATTCCGGCGCCAGCTCGCTCCTCCCACCCAGGACTTGAACCTCCTACACCTGGTGGCCCCGCCCCTCACCTTTTGGTTTCCCAGGCCGACACACACAAACCCACCCCAGCCTCCTGTCAGGTGCCCCATCTCTTGCTTCCTACCTACTACATCCAAACACCCCTCGTCTCCAGCCAATATTCTCTCCTGTCTTACCCTCTCCTCCGACCCCGTCTGTACTCCCTCTGCTGGAAGGTGGGGAAATTTCCTTTTTTTTTTTTTAAGGCTGAAAGGGACCAAGTCTACTTGCTCAGCGGCCGGCATCTGAGGCTTCCTTCCAGCTGTCAGTCTTTGAGGTCTTTTCTTTACTGGGGGCTCAAGATTCCAGAGATAAGGGTCAGGAAGAAGTTCTCCCCGCCCTCGCGTACCCCTTCACACATACACACCGATCGTTAATGTCCTTTTAATTCTTAAAGTGATCTCATTACACTTGGAAATTTTTCTGTTTTATTTCTGTAGTTTCTATGTACTATTTGGAGGAAACAGGGTACGAAAGAAAACATTTACCATGTCAAGATTAGTCTGGGCTGACAGAACCCAAGAGCCACCTGAGACCTCACTTAAATCCAGAAGTCATTGGGTGGACAAACCTAACACCTGTAAGAATCAACCCAGGCGATGAGAAAACCTAGGGTTTGCCAGCAAGGGAGATCAAACCAAGAATGCGAAAGATATTTCCAAAATTCCATCGTTCAAAAAGTTGGACAGAAGACTGAAAATAGCTGCCAGGCAAGTGAAATGCTCACGTGATCCCCTTTGTGGGGCCAGAGTCTCAGGTCCTGCTGATCAGCTCAAGCTGCAGTTACATGCTCTGGGCACACAGTTGCAGGGTTTAGTCCAATTTTTTCTGGGAACGAGCTTTGAATGCCGTTGCACCACAGGAGTGGTACAGAAGCCTTGCTAAAAAGAGAGGAGCACAGCAAGTATGTTTCGTGAGCCAGGGAAGAACCGTATGGAGGCTCAAGTCAGCTGAAAATCAGACTGTCCACCGGTTGGAAATGAGCAAATGAGATATTTTCCCCCCTTGGTTGGAAAAAGGGAGGGTCCTCAATAACTTACGAGGGTCAGAGAGAAATGAAGAGAACGTGAGACTGAAGATCCAGAGAATGAGTACCTAGAACGGGTTGCTTTCTTGCACAGATTCAAGGAGACCTAGCAGGCCTAGTACTACCCATCAAGTCTGGTGTCTAAGTCGGAGGAAGCAGCCCTCACACTTGAGGGGAGGGAATCCTTGTTGCTGACTCCTAGCAAAGGCAGTTATGAAAGGACTACAAGAACCTATGCCCTTCTATATGTCTGAACTTGGCATCTCTATCGCTAACCACATATTTTTGGAAAGGTAGCCATCTCCTCTTCTTGGGTCTTTGCTTTGTCATCTGTTAATCCTGTTTTCATAGTTTGCAATGTCCATTCTGATTCAGAAGAACTGAGTGCTGTGATATGCTAAGCAGGTAGAGGCTAGGTCTGTGGTCAACCTCCTTAAGAAGCTGAAACACAAACTATTGATTTGTAAAGCACTACTCATCTGCTGGTTTTCCAGTTAGTGAGAGGATGTCTTAGTTAGGGTTTCCTTTGCCAAGAACAGACACCATGGCTCCATCTACTCTTACAAAGGACAACATTTACTTGGGGCTGGCTTGCAGGTTCAGTCTGTTATCATGGCAGGAAGCATGGCGGCATCCAGGCAGGCATGGTCTGGAGGAGCGGAGAGTTCTACATCTTGTTCTGAAGGCAAACAGGAAAAGACTGGCTTCCAGGGAGTTAGGAGAAGGGTCTCAAAGTTCATGCCCAAAGTGCCATACTTCCTCCAACAAGGCCACACCTACTGATACTGGCCATTTCCTGAGCCATACATATTCAAACCACAGATGGCTTATGTAAAAAAGGATTTGATTGGGAACAGAGCAAGTTTTCAATAGAAGTTAGTAATTATTCTTTTGATCATAGTGGTTATGAGTTAGTCAACTATTTTCCTTTCCAATATGTCTACTGAATCCATGTATAAAGTTGAACATATCCAGTTACCCTCTCTAGAATTATTTCAACACACTTATTAGACAAAATTAATCACATTTACTCATAACTTTCCATATTTTAATGTAATTTACTGGAAAATTGGAGCCGAAATTAAACTGAGAGAATTGTCTCAGTAAACTATTCTTATTGCTCAACTGGGAGCATCAACTTTGAACTCATTTCCTTCGTAGTATCCACCTCAAAAGCCCTAGTTGCGAAGGAATGGGTTAATGTTCTTATAACCGCTCTCCTTGGCTTATCCTAGAGAGGTGTTGAGAGCAGTTGGATTGTTGCTGTAGACAAAGAGCTGGATTGGACATGCATGCAGCATTGGGAGGCTGGCACGGTACACCCATCATTAATGGAACATTTCGCAACTCTTTACAGTTAGCTTCCCCTAGCTCTTAGATTGGGAAATAGCCATGGTTAAGCAAATAATTTTAAATAGCACAAATTTAGAAGCACTGTTCAGCATATACACTGGGTCCTGGGACGCTACAGGCATCTGTAAGGTCGTGACTTTTTGTAATAAAACTGTGACAATGTATTTTTCTCTTATAAGTACAGTATAGCGGAATAGTTTAGATGCCAGTGACATGCTGTAAGGTCTTACCACTGAGTGCTAACATCATCTGCTTCAAGTCAGTTCTTATTTCAATGTTGCAGGTATTTATAGTATAAGCCATAAAACAAAATTTTATTAATTAGACTGTCTTGATATCCCAGATGGAAATGGAATGCTCTCAGTGAAATGCTCAATGTCCTTTAACAGTTAATGTAGTCACAAGAATTAAATACTTAACCAATGGTATTATGCCATAATCATAATTATTAATGGAAGGAGAAAACAGAGGAAGCATCTTCATTTATTTGTTCAAGGTACACATTATTGAGTCCACACTTCCCAATGTTTCAAGTCAAATGTTCCAAGAAAATAGGAACAGAAGAGAACTGTCCAAGTTTTCTGATAAGATATTCTTTCTACTCCTACATCCTACATCAGCAACACTTAATGATGATGGGTTTAGTTGTTTTCCTTTTCTCTCTTTTTTTCTTTTTGGTTTTTCGAGACAGGGTTTCCTCTGTGTAGCCCTGGCTGTCCTGGAACTCACTCTGTAGACCAGGCTGACCTCAAACTCAGAAATCTGCCTGCCTCTGCCTCCAAAGTGCTGGGATTAAAGGTGTGTGCCACCACCGCCTGGCTAATGATGGGTTTAGAAAACATTCTGTATATACATTAACAGTGTAAGGAATCATATTATAATAAATAAATAGTAATTATAAAATTATAATATATGATTCACATATGCAATATGGTGGTAAAATACATTGAATATGCCACCCAGTGAATGGGAGGGAAAGACCTGAAACAATTGCAGAGTCTAAGTGCTTCAGAGAAGGGCAAACTTTCCCTCATTATAAACAATCTAATTGTCTCTGCAAAAACCTCTAAGGTGAGCTACATGAAGTTATTAGGATGAACAAGAAATACTAAATCAGCATCATTTACAATAGCCAATTTGAAAATGTAACAGGAAAAAAATAATCAACACATAGTAAGAAAGCACATGTGACATATGGTAATACATTCTGAATACAGCAGCTTGTACAAGGTGTGGTGGACTGACCCGAGCAGATTGACACATCTCCTGGTACATGGTAGGCAGCTATTGGTCTAATCATATGCCTCTTTCTGGGTACCTGTCCATAAAGACCACCAGAAACAATCTGTAGGCAAGGCCAGAAGTGTACCTTTAGAGTTTTCCCTCAAGGATATATTAGCTCTCCAGCACTGTATCATAACAGTTAGTTAGTATCTTGATCATCTATCTCTTCCATGAAACATCATATTGGTTCACAGTATTGATGACATTACACTTGATTGGACCAAGTGAGCAGGAGGTAGCAAAAAAATTTTGGATTTGTTGGTAGCACATATGTACATTAGAGGATGGGAAATAAAGCAAGCAAAAAAATTCAAGGGCCTTTTACCTCAGTGAAATTCTTTAGGAGTCTAATGGTGTGAGCATGCTGAGATCTGTCTTCTAAGGTGAAGAATAAAGTAGTGCACCTTGTCCCTCCTACCACCAAGAAACAAGCACAATGTTTACTGGGCTTATTTGGATTCTGGAGACAGAATATTCCTCACTTGGGTGTGTTATTTCTGCCCATATACCAAGTTACTTGGAAAGCTTCTAGCTTTGAGTAGAGCTCAGAATAGGAGGAAAGCTCTTCAACAGGTCCAGGCTGCTCTACAACTTAGACCGTATGATCCAGCAGACCTGATGGTACTTGAGGCGTCGCTGGAAGACAGAGATGCCATTTGGAGCCTTTGGCAGGCCCCTGTAGGTGACTCACCAAAGAAAACCTTGGAATTCGGGGGCAGGATTTTACCATAATCTGCAGGCAAATAGTCTCCCTTTGAGAAATAGCTCTTGACCTGCTATTGGGCTTTAGTAGGAACTGAACATTTGGCAATGGAACAACAAGTTAACCCAAGACTTGAACTGGCCATCATGAGCTGGGTGTTAGCTGTGATCCTTTAATACAGTTTCTCATGTTGAGCTGACCCCACAACCATAAAATTATTTCATTGCTACTTCACAACTGTAATTTTACTACTGTTGTTATAAATTTAATGTAGATATCTGTATTTTCTGATTGTCTTAGGGGACCTCTATGAAAGGGTTATTTGATCCTCCAAAGGGTTTTTTTTCCCACAGGTTGAGAACTGCTGCTTTAGGGGTATCTCTTGGTGCTACTATGTCCTGTGACTAAAGTCAACAGGAAACTACAACAGCCTAATCCAAGCAGATTGACAAATGAAACAGACACTCCAGGCAGTATGGGTCACTCTTCTAGGAAAAGAGACCTGATGAGGTGCTTGCTGAGGTGGAGAAAATCCAGAATGGGTAACAGAAGGGGGTAGTTACAAGTACCAGTTAAGGCCATGTGACCAATTACAGAAACAAGGATTATAACTGATGTGAGTGTTTCTGTTTTATTTTGTTAAAAATGTGTTTTATAGAGATATTTGTATTTTTCCTTCCTCAATTTCTTTATCCTATAATGTAACATCAATTAAGAGACTATCAGTGGTTATCATATTGAAGATACTAAAAGAGTGTCCCTCAAGTGCCATTGCCACCAAGTCTAAATTTATAGTTTGTTTTGGCTTGTTCAAGGAAAGAATAGTTCTATCATGTTTGGCATAATTGTGACTTGATTAAACATGTAATATGTTTGTGGTTGTACACGGGATAGTTACATCATGTTAGGCATAATTATGTACTGGTTACTGTTTTCATTTACGATTTAAGCATGACCTAAGGAGATAAGATTGTGTATCAAGTTGATAAGGGATGGATTGTGATGGTTATTCTTAGTTATCAACTTGGCTACATCTGGAATTAACTACAATCCAGATGACTTGGTACATGTGGGTGATGTTTTTCTTAATTGAATCATATAAAGTGAGAAGACTCACTACAATCAGGATTTTTGAGGTTTGAATATGTACTTTTAATATGGACTACCTCTTCTAGAAGCCTATATAAAGAAGAAGGAAGAAGAAAGGTTAATGTCTCTTTGTCTGACATTAAAGCCTACTTTCTTTGGGATTCTGGGTTATACTGAAAACCAGTTGAGACTTCCAGCCTTGAGGACTGAGCAACTACTGGACTCTTTCTTTTTTTTTAAATTAGATTTTTTTTTATTTACATGTCATACGAAATCTCTCTTCATATGAAAACAAAAAACAAAAAACAACAACAAGAACAAACCTCTGTTCCCTGCCCCCTTCCCCTGCTCGCCACCCCACCCTCTCCTGCTTACTGGCCCTGGCATTCCCCAACACTGTGGCATAGAACCTTCACAGGGCCAAGGGCCTCTCCTCCCATTGATGACCAACTTGGCCATCCTCTATTATACATATGCTGCTGGAGCCATAGGTCCTACCATGTGTACTCTTTGGTGGCTTAGTCCCTGGAAGCTCTGAGGGTACTAGTTAGTTCATATTGTTGTTTGTCCTAAGGGGCTGCAAACCCTTCAGCCCCTTGGGTCCTTTCTCTAGCTCCTTCACTGGGGACCCTGTGCTCAGTTCAATGGATGGCTGTGAGCCTCCACTTCCATATTAGTTGGGCACTGGCAGAGTCTCTCAGGAGACAGCTATATCAGGCTCCTGTCATCCAGCACTTGATGGCATCCACAATAGTGTCTGGATTTGATGACTGAATATGGGAAGGATTCCCAGGTGGAGCAGTCTCTGGATTATCCTTCCTTCAGTCTCTGCTCCATAGATAGTCTCTGCAACTCCTTCCATGGATATTTTGTTCCCCCTTTTAAGAAGGAATGAAGTCTTCCTTCTTCTTGAGTTTCTTGTAGTTTGTGGATTGCACTTTGTGTATTCCTATCTCCTGGGCTAATATCCACTTATCAGAGAACTCCTGGATTCTTAAACCTTCTGTTGATAGAAATTTATTGATGAACTATCTGGACTACAGCTTGTAAGCCATTAAAATAAAACCCATATATAAAACCATGTACACACATATAAATAAATATTATATATAATGTAATGAATATATATAGATTTTTACTTCAGTTCTGTTCCTCTAAAGAATCTTGACTAATATACCCTATCTCAAAAAAACCCCATAAGTATAGAAATGAAACATGAAGCAAATGAAAAAAATTTAGTCAACTAAATAACTGAATGAACTAGATTTATGTGTGTGAACTTCAGTAAATTTGGAAAAACATTACTCAGTTAAAAGATGAATTACAGAATACTGTTTAAATACATTTAAAATAACAGCAATACATGTTACTGTGCATATACAGACATGTATAAAATATGACATGACGATTGCAAATTAACTATAGATAAGTCATCTGGGGAGAAGAAGAATGAGGCAGGAGCTCCAGTTTCAGTTGAATTGTTTATTCCAGGGTAGAAAATGTTAAGAAAGGCAGTGCTCCATAAAAAGCCTTTTATGTAAAGTCACTTATTGGTTTCCTTATCCCGTGAAATGGAACATGATTCAGTGCTGCCATTGAGCAACTCTGAGTCATAAAACAGCATGTTGAATATAAAATCCAATCTGAGGTGGAAGCTTCAAGCAGTATTTCAGTCTGAGAAGATTGGAGGTGGAAGTACTCTGGCACAGGGAACCCCAGGGACAAAGGCTTCCACTGGAGACAGACAATTTGAGAAATAGAAAGTTGGCCACAGAAAATATTAAAAGTACCATTAAAAATTAAAGCTTAAAATGAACTGGTTCCATACCAAGAAGGTACTGAAATACCATGTTTAGGAATCAGCAGGTAATTTTACAAAAAGTGGACAACTGAGCACTTACATTTTTTCCAATTCTAAACACATACTCACCAGTTACAGTTATGATTAACTTTATAAAACAAATACTACTGGCATTTGTTTTATAATATTCCCCATATAGTGGGAGTAACAGATAGTGGGAAACTACAGCGTCCCACACTCACCAATAGACTAGTTATTCAGACAAAAGAAATAGAGAGACATTGGAGTAAATGATATCATAAATCAAATGAATCTCTACAGAACATTCCACCCTAACACTAAATACATACTCTTATCATCAGGCTATGGAATTTATCCAAAATTTATCACATATCAGGAAACAAAGTCTCAACAAATATAGAAAAATAGAAATAATATCTTGTATTCCATTTGACCATAATGAAATAAAGATAGATATCAATAGCAGTAGAAAATACAGAAAATGCATATACTCATGGAGAATAACACTATTGAATGATGTTTGGGTCACTGTAGAAGAATTTTAATCTATCAACATGGCTGCTCTGGTAATGAATCACACCCAAAGACCTTCTAGGTCTGTGTGATCTGGCTAGAATACAGACACACCCTTAGTAAACACATTTAATCCCAAGCAATGAAAGAAAATAAAATTAGTTTGTGCAAGGAAACAGCCATGTTTGAAAGTGAAGTCTAGTTGAGGGGCAGACACAGTAAAAAATAAGAAAAAGATTTGACAGAATGAATCGGAGACAGGATACATTCAGCTCTCATGAGAAGAGAGAGGAAAGAGAGAGGAAAGAGGGGCTACTTAAGAACAGTGCAGAGTGAATTAGGAATGGAGGGTAGTTGACTGAGTATAGTTCAGTCGAGTTCAGTTCAGAGCAGTTTGGTGCAGTTCAGTTGAGTTTACTTGAGTTTGTTTGTGGGTTCCATTCAGTTCACGCAGTGCAGGTCAGTAGAGGCAGTTGGAGCCAGAGAATAAAAAGGAGCCAGATGATTAGAATAAATTGCCAGTTTGAGGCCAATCAAAGCAACTCAGTGAGAAGCCAAAAGAAATCAGTTTGAATCAGTCAGCTTGGAGAGGCATTTAAGCCAGAATAGCTGAGTTAAACCAGCCAGCCAGAGTTAAGAAAGGATGTTTGAAGTCCTTAGTGATCAGAGAAATGCAAATCAAAATGGCCCTGAGATTCTACCTTACACCAATCAGAATGGCTAAGATCAAAACCTAGGTGACAACACATGTTGGTAAGGATGTGGAGAAAGAGGAACACTCCTCCATTGCTGGTGGGACTGCAAACTGGTACAACCACTCTGGAAATCAATCTGGACATTCTTCACCTTGGAAAAATACAAACAAACAAACAAAAACCCAACAACAGTAGAAGATAAGGTATAATCAAAATCAGGAAAGAAATTTATAAACACAAAAATAAAGGTATTAATGAAATGAGGTGGTTCTTTAAATTATAAACAAGATTGATGAACCCATAGCCAAATTATCCAAAGGAAGAGAGAAATCAATAAAATTAGAGAATAAATGTGAGATGTTACACTAAACACCAACAACATTTAAAAAAATCATTTAAAAAACATTTTAAAAAACATTTAAAAAACATTTAAAAAATCATTTAAAAAATTTACTAAATTATAAACTTAAAAAAATGGACAAATTTATAGCACATGTGACACAATGAAGTTTGTCATATCAACAACCAAGATGAAATAAACAGATAGATAACAAGCTGTGGGACTGAAACAGTAATAAAAAATTTCCCAACTAAAGCAAAACAAAACAAAACAAAAAAACAGGACCAAATGGGTTCACTGTGGAATTCTATCAAACTTCCAGAGAATTATTGCAAATACTACTCAAATTAATTCATAAAATAGAAAAGGAAAGCAAGTTTTTAACTCTCTTTAGTAGACCTACTATTACCCTGACACAAAACTAGATAAAGCTTTGCTGAAAAAGAAAATTACAGACCATGCCAGGCAGTGGTGGCACATGCCTTTAATCCCAGCATTTGGGAGGCAGAGGCAGGTGGATTT
>NW_022196912.1:46744035-46779793 GCF_008632895.1 Mastomys coucha | reverse complement strand
AAAAAAAAAAAAAAAAAAAAAAAAAAAAAAAAAAGAGAAAAATTACAGACCAATCTCTATGATGAATATAGATTCAAAAATTCTTAATAAAATTCTTACAAACCCAATTCAATATCACATCAAAACTATCATTTAACATGACCAAGTTGACATTATTCTATTGATAAAACAATGCTTAATTATATATAAGTCAATAAGTGTAATTCATTGCACTAACGACTAAAAGAAATTACACAATATCCCAACACACAAAATTCCTTTGACAAAATGAAACATCTTTTCATGATAAAAGTAATGGGTAGATTAGGGTTGGAGGGAACATACCTCAATATCAAGAAGGCTATATGGCAGACATGTAGCCAACGTCCTTCTAAACAGAAACAAACTCAAAGCAGTCCCACTAAAATCAGTATAAAGACGTCCATTCTCTCTACTCCTATTTAAAATAATGCTTAATTCTTAACCAGAACAATGTGTCAATAGAAGGAAATAAAAGTGATACGAAGAGGGAAAAAGTAAAAATCTCTCCTTTTGTAGATGATATGATTCTATTCATAAGAGATTCTGAAGACTCCACCAAACAAAAAACTCTTAGAACTTATGAGCCTAGTCAGCAAAGTGTTAGCATAAAAATAGCATATAAAATCAATAGCCCTTTTATATACCAGCAGCAAACAGACTGAAAAAAGAAACCATAGAAACCTAATCAAGGAAATGAGAAACCTCCGCAGTGAGAATTTTAGGACACCTAAGAAGGATATTGAGGATTTCTTCACTGACAGATGGAAAGGCAACTCATGCTCAGTATTTGGAAGAGTTAATGTAAAAATGACCATCCTGCCACAAGCATCTACAGATTCAATACAACCCCGATAAAAATTCTAATGCCATTCTTCACAGACATAGAAAACAATCAAAGGATTTATACAAAAGTACAAACGTCCACAAAGCTACCGTTACTGCATTTATATGCCCAAAATACATAGTGGAGCAAAGACACCGTCTTTAACAAATGATGCTGGGAAAACTGAATTTCAACATGGAGAAGAATTAAATGAGATCTTTATCTTTCACCCGTCACTAAACTCTGTTGCAAATGGATCAAGGACCTCAACATAAGACCTGATGCTCTGAAACCCTCAGATGAAAAATAAACTGTATGGCTTATAGACACAGATGAAGACTTTCTGAATAAGATTTCAGTAGCACAGGAGATTAGTAAAACAACCAACAAGTTGACATCATGAAACCAAAAATCTCTATACCACAAAGCAAATGGTGGAGTGACTAGGCAGCCCACAGAATGGGAGAAAAATCTTTGCCAACTATTCATCTGACTGACGATTACTATCTAGACTATACAAAACACTAAAAACTGAACATGAACAAAATAAATAACAGCATTTTAAAATAGGCTGTAGAACTGAATGGAAAATTCTTAAAAGAAGAAATACAAATGGCTAGAAAACACTTTAAAAGGTGTTCAACATCCTTAGACATCAGGGGAATGTAAATTAAAACTACTTTAAGATTCATCTCATCCCAATCAGAATGGCTGTCATGGATATAAATAGCCACAAATGCTGGCATAGATATACTGAGAGGGGAGCCATTAGACAGTGTTAGAAGGCATGTAGGCTAGGGTGGTCGCTATGGAAATTAGGCTACACGTTTCTCAAAAACAAGACAAAGCCAAACTAGAAATAGAACGGCCATATGAGCTGCTACTCACTTCAAGGCATATGTCCAGCAGAATTTATATCTAACTACAGAGATACTCACACATTGATTGCTCATTGATGCTCTATTCACAATAGCCAGGAAATGTTTTCAATTTAGATGTTCATAAGCAGATGAATGAATGATATGCATAGTGAAATGAATATTATTCCACTGTAAAGAAAAATGAAATCATAAGATTTGCAGATAAATACACGAAATTGGGAAAAACTATACTGAATGGGGCAACTCATGCCCAGAAAGGCAAATAATATGTTACTATATGTTACTGCTTATGTATAGATGCTAACTTCAGTGTGTGTGTGTGTGTGTGTGTGTGTGTTTAACATAGAGCACAACTGGAAGCCAGGAAATTAGAAAGGGGCCTTGAGGTAGACATATTAAGGGTGGGATTATAGTATAGTAAATTATAGGTAAAATGAAAGTATAGAGATGGAGTACTGGGGGCAGAAAGACTTAGGCAGGAAAGGGTACAGGAGTATGGGAGAAATTGTGGGTGGAATGGAGGGATAACTCAAAAGAAATATACATATGAAAAGCTGTAAAGAAGCCTACAATCTCATAAATCATAATAGGAGGGACAGACTATGTGTGAAAATGGAAGTAGGAGGGGTTGAATTAATAAACAGGATGGAGCCTGGGATGAAGGAGAAGCAGGGAGAAGCATTTGTGAAAAAGCATATAGAAACCCACTAGTTAAAAAGCTAATTTCAACAGTCCACTTAAAAACAAAATCAGAGGTTACCCCGGGCTCTGAATCAAAGTGAAGTTCACAGCTTTTTCTGGCACATTTACTGAACTCAGGAAGCTGTGGATCCCTAGTGGCTGCAGAAGTCACCACAGAAGACATTTGTAGATCAGTCTGGAAAACATGTTGCTCTCAGGTAAGGTGCTCAAACTTGTTAAGTTTTTTCTTGTGATTGAAACTGCATATTTGAATTTTGAAGAACTGAGAACTTCCACATTAAAGAAGCCTGCTTAATTTTGTTTACTACATAACTTTTCAGAATCACAAGAAAGAAGGGTGTGTTTGTCCATGCGTGCACTATAGCTGTCATGTGGTAACAGGCCAGTTGGAGAGAGAAGGCTCAGTCGCCTACACACCCTTTAATAGTGAGAGAGAGGGGGGGAAAGAGGAGAGAGAGGGAGAAGAGACAGAGAGAACACTGATCTTACTGTAAATTGAAGGTTGTATTTTTTGTATATTATTTCCTCTTTGACAAAGAGATGACAACTTAATTCATCTTGGACACTGGCAGATCAACATACTTATATTTTGATTTAAACCTAATTTTCTCCTACTGATTTTCATACATACGGGAGAATGTGTCAATTATCCCCTCTATAAAAACTTGCTATATTATGAGAAATTTTCTTTCAGAAACTACTTTCAATGTTTTCTTTTGCTAAGTATACAGCAATTTGAGTCGTCTCAGTTGCCTTTCTTTGAACTCTCACCAGTTTCTGGGTTTGTTTGGTTTGGTTTCCTTAGGGTCACTCTGAGGCAACCCTGAAATTCATCAGAAAACAAGAACAAAGGGGAGAAAGACTGACTGCAGCAGAGTGTGCTGAGTCACCACCTGAGTTCTGACCTCACCAGGCAGGTGCTGGGAGGGGGCCAGCATCTGTTTCCAGCTCTGCAGTCTGCAGGTATTCCATTTACTTTGGATTAAAAACCATCTCCTAGCCACAGATGGGCACTGGAACAAGAGCTTTGGTTCTCATAGACTTTTCCCAATCTTAAAAGAGAACCATCAGTCAGAGTAACGTGATGGTACGATCAGTCTCTAAGAGGAACCTCTGCGCACGCAGTGTGACGCACAGCACTTCACGTGGTGACATTTTCACCAGAGGGAAAGAAAACATCGGTGGCAAATTTGAGTCATGCTAATCTTCAGTAAACATACATTTATACAAGCAATTGACTGCTCACACATTACCTACACTTATTCTCAGGGAACATGTCCTTACTGGTCCTCTGGGTCCTGATTGTTTGTCCATGGCTATGTCAGTAGATGAAGGAAAAAGAATGTCAGAAAAAGAATGAGCCTTGGCACATGTCCCCTGGCGGGCACATAGAGTTCAGTTGTCTTGCCCTTGACTGACATAGATCTCTCTCCGAATCAAAGATTTTATAAGTAAGTTAGTAAGTAAACAAAAAATCTAAGTAATACTTCATTTTTAAAAAGTTATTTTCTAAGATATTAGAAAAAAATTAATAATTTACTTTCTATTTTAAAAGTTTAATGAAATTTTTGTTGTTTAAAACATTTTATTGGTTCTTTGTGAATTTCTCATTATAGATCTCAATCCCACTCATCTTTTCCTCCCCTCTAACTTGCCTTCACCCTTATACTTTCTCCCAGAAAAAAAAATCTTGTGGAAGCTGCAGTGTGCCACAGTGTGGTTCACAGTATACCCTTTGTCCACACTTCGTTGCTTGCAAATGCTCATTGCACTGAGTGGTTTATCTGGTTCAAGGCCTCCGGCTTTGTCTACTCTATTCATACTCGAACCTCACTAGGACTCCTATGGGATATCCTGTTGTTGCTCTGTGTCATGGAGAGCCTGTAGTTTTGGATCAGTAGGATCGACCCCTTCACACACTCCAGCAGTTCATGGATTGGCTAGATGTTGGGGTGGGTCAATTCAGATCCCTAGATCTGGGCCTAGGATGTATCTGAGCTGGTGACCCTGCCAGCTCTTCCTCACCCACACCACCAGCGCCAGCTCTCCTGCCCTGCCCCAGCTAGCCCATCCAACCATGCTACAGCTAGCAAGGGACAGGACCAGCTCTCTAGCCCTCATGCACACTGGGCTGGCTCATCCACACTCATGCCTTCAGGACTGACTCTACTATGCTGCCCAGGTGAGGTGCAGGCCTGCTCTCCAAGGGAGGAGAAAAAGGACATATCTCCTCATCCCTGCTGTCACACAGCAGTCATGTTGCCGGACCAGCTCTCCCATGCTCACACCTCAGGCATGGCTCTCCTGTGCCCCTACCACCAGGGTCAGCTCTACTGTGATTCCCAGGTGAGGTGCGGACCCTCTTTCCTGAGTGCTACAGTAGGTGAGGGGCAGGGACAGCTCTCCCACGTTGATGACAGCTCTTCTGCCTGCTGTAGATTGCAAAGGATACTGAGTGTGGAGGAGAGTATCTTTCCCTCGTCCATGCCGCTGCCTGGGGGATGAGTGGCAGGGCCCACTCTCTAGGTATCGCAGCTGGCTATGGGTAGGTTCAACTCTCCTGCTCTCAGGATCCCAGGGCCAGCTCTTCCATGATGCCCAGGTGAGAGGTGGGGCCAGTTCTGCACAGCTCTCAGATGTCAACATGTCCCTGGGCAGTAGCCCAGACCAGGGATGCCCTCATGGCCTTTGGTGGTAAGAGATCCCTACTGCTGTAGGGCTGTGGACACAGTTCTCCCCAGGTGGCAGCACAGGCCAGGACTGCACCGTGGTCCCAGATGGTATCAATACTCACATCAGGCTGCTCCTCATTGCCCTCAAGACTCCAATTGTGCCTCTCTTCATTATGCCCACATCCTTCTGTTTCTCTTTTTCTTCCATTTCTCTACCACTCACCTGTTCCTCTTGGTGTTGCTGGGGTGGTGGTGGTCTCTGAGTGTCAGGAGTGGTCTCAGGAGTGTTATGTCCTGCCTCTGCATTAAGACTCTGGACAAGAGTCAGCACAGGCATGGTCTGCCCCCACACCCAGGCCTGCAAAGTTATCTCAGGCTAGCTTCCTCTCTGGGCCCCATAGCACCAGACTGGTGATCATCTTGGTGTAGCCCCATGCGGAGTCCTGCTCACTCCCCACCCTGGAAGCTTGTCCAGGCCTACAAAGAGCTGTACTAGTAGTTGTCTCAGGCTAGCTCCTGTCCCGGCCCCCCTGGTACTGGATTGGTGGTCATTCTAGGCTTACCTTTTTCAGGGAACGTTAGGCTACCAATCATTCAGATGTTCACAGGTCTGAACACTGAGCATAGGTATAATGTTTCTCCTCTCTGCCACCTACTGACGCACATGTGACACAGCAGCTGCCACACTTGCAATGCTTCTAGGGGCAGGATTGTTTTGGTATACTTTTTCGATTTAGGATGATTTTTTTCTTTAAGACTTAGGAGTGAATAGATCATGGAAATAGCCAAATGGGCCCATTTGCTCCAAATTCTGGCCACTACAGGGCAGATTCTGATTATAAATAAATACAGAGCTTGGGAATAAACACTAGTTTTAAAGCTGCATGGTCTGGAGTTAGTCCTGCCTCCACACTTGTTATATGTGTGACTGTTGAGGCCTGCCCTGTCCCCAGCATAACTGTAGTCATTTTGTTCCATGCCTACCAGCTATTTCACATTGTTGCTGTAATATGCCTTCCAGTCATTGACAAAGAAAAATAACTTGACTCAGAGCAGGGTCATGCTGATGATCATATATCCTGTTATGTTCTGTATGAGGTTTGTTAGTCTTAAGAAATTCCACAAAGCTTTACATAGAACTCATTGAACGAAAGGTCAACATGAACTGTTATGTCTAAAGTAGCTTGAGTCAGAGCTGACTACCGGGCAATGTTTCCTGCACGTGCTTATTGAAGTTTTAGCCTTTATAGGCTGACAGAGAAAGATATTCGCTGTAGTCCCAGCCCCCGAATGCTGAGCTATAGTCCTGATTGATCAGTCTTAGGATGTGTGTCCAATAAACTATCCCTGTCTGACAGATCAGTGGTTGTGGGGCAACTCCTGGACCCCAACAGTGGCCAAAGCCAGAACTGTGTTATTAGCATGGTGTTAGGAAGCTAACTCACTTCACAGGGCTTCACAGGAAAAAGAGAACTTACATGTCACTGTTTCCTTGCTTTTTAGTGAATTATTTCTCCTTTCAAATTGGAAGAAACATAGTAGGTTCAGGTTGGCTGTGAAGTCGTATGAGGAATATACCTATCAACCTGCAGTGTTGTATGGAAAAGCCTTCCAGCATTCTACTAAATATTGCTATTTCAACTGAGCAGATAGATATGGGTTTAAGCTAAACAGTTTTTAGACTGCTTATTTAGTGTTCTAGAGGTGCTTCAGACTCCAGGAAACTTCTCTACTTGGAAGCTTCAGTCTCTTCTGAACTGGATGGAGTTGGGTTCATGAACCCAGTGGTGGTAATTTGGGTAAAACCTGTCTTTCTGTAATAATAATAACAACAATAATAACAGTTGACAGTGAAGGATTTTGCTGTATGTGTGAAAGAGCTAAATTATCAAAATCTTTCTAGTTTTAAGGAGATACATTAGTGCATGGAGTCCTCTCTGTCAAATGCTTTGATAACTAGGAAAGCTAAGTATAGGCATGTAGCAGACTATCTATAAGCTAAGTGTAGCCCTTCCTGCTCAGTTTTCCTTTGGCCTTTGATCTATGTCTTTGTAGTTCCTCCAGTTCACTTGGCCCTTATTCTAACTGTGGCAAATAGGATGTTAAGAAACATGGAGCAAGCAAGAGTCTGGAGAAAATCCATGTATCTTTCATGTCTGTGGCTTTTCTGCTGGTTGAGAATATACTCTTGCTAAACTAATTAATGGATAAGAGATGTGTACCTGTGAACACATGGAAGAGAGCCAGTTGCTCAGCTAAAGTCATCATAGACAAGTCTGCAGACAGCTGACCCCCAGGCCAAGAAGCCAACATGAAGAACTACAGAGATTCTGCCAGTCTGGGATTGGCTACCTATTCCAGTACATTCCATTGAAGTTATAGTACAACTCTAGACTAATTGTTTTAAGTCATTGGATCGTGAGGTGGTATATTTCATGGCATCTTTTTCTGGTTAAGAATTAAAAATTGTTTGGAAACTAAAATGCTCCAATGGGTAGCTATTCTGAGATTATTTCACAGGCTTTAGTAAATACCTCCTCTCTTGCATATCTTTCTAGGCAGCTTTCTGTTAAGGCAATTTTGAATATAAATGTATTTGGTAAATTAATACAGCACTGTTTTTCTTTCTCCTAGCTAGTTCCCCAGTAATGACATAGGGACCAAGATTCATTTAATCAAGCTTCACCGCAATACCTGGGGAGTCATTTATCTATATTAATCATATAAACGAATTTGGCTACTTCCCAGCCAAAAATGCCCCTAATATTTGCATTTAGGGTTTTCCATGCTCCAGATGAACTCTCATGATGTCTCCTCTCTTGCTCCATCTCTCTCTCCCCATTCTCTGGCTGGCAGAAGTTCCACCCTATTCTCTCTTCTGCTCAGCCTTTGGTTGATCAGCTTTTATTGACAAGGCAGAGAATAAATGGTAAGCATTGTTTACATAAACTTGAGACATGTGGTTCTTGACATAAGCATTACAATGCTGTATCTGTACTGAAATACGATATTGGGACAGAGAAATGAGCATTTGAACAATACAAGGATAAACTTTACACAGTGCACAAAACATTATGCCTATAGCTTTCTTCTTCACAGGAGGCCAACATATGTAGGCAAGATTTACTTCTTAGATGCTCTCTATTGAAGGAACCATATAGACTGTTAGCTGTCCCACAGACTCCCACTCTCTTATTACATCTTAAAGTTGAGTCTAAGACTGTATTCCTACAAGTGCAGCTAAACCATTTATCTCTACATGTTTTCTTTTTAATCATTATGTCAGAAAGAACAACAATCTACAAGATACCTGTATGTCAAATTCTGGAACTTGTGAATGTGTGACCCTCCATGCAAAAGAGACTTTAAGATTCTATGAAATGAATGATCTTAAGAGAGAATCATGCTGGATTAGGGAGTGGTCCAATATTTATTGCATAAGAAAGATTCAGGAAGCTCAAAGACAAAATGAGTTGGGGTTAGACATGGAGCAGGGTAAGAGAATTAGAAGATGCCAGGGTGTTGACTTTGATGATATTGAGGAAAGGGCCACAAGCCAAGAGATTTGGGCAGCATAGGAGTGGTAAAGGGTTCATAAAGAAATAGATTCTCCCCAGATCCTCCAGAGCTGAATGGTAAAGACATTTGTGAAAGCTTGTTACTGAATCAATGGCAATCTGATACCACTTATATCCACATGTTATATCTGTACAGTAAACTCTGTGACCTTCCTGGCAGTGCAAAAGCCTTACGGAGAATCTACAGGACTCAGTAAGGCTTCCTCAGATGAGGCACAAGTGGGGCCACACCATGGGAGCCTTTTCAAACTTTACAGAAAGGACAAGCCACAAACCTGTGACTTATCTATAATCCATGCCTTCTGTGACTTTCTGTTCAAATGTATTTAGCTTTTGGTAACCCTCTGTCCTACATTTGGAAACCCCAGTCTTCTCTGATTTGGAGTTGGTCTATGTACCCTGTGTCAATAGTTTAAAGAAAATCAGTTTTGCCTTCCCTTTACGCATGTCTGCTACTGTTTTTCTGTGATAATAAAGGATTTTGCTAATGCATACTTTGAGACCTTTGAGTGGGCACCATGCTTAAGATGACTTTCCCTTTTCCTTGGTCCTTGGTCTTCTGTTAGTTATCCTTACAATTCTGTTGTACTCGCCTGTGTTAAACTAGCCACACAGGCAATGAATTCAATCTTGATCTCTGTTACAGCCACAATTTTCTCTTTACAAAACTAAAAAGGGAGAGATGCGGGAGGCACAGAAATCATTGCACTCATAAATGAGCATAAGGGAAACCTAAAGTGTTAGACACACAAGTTATTCCTTCAAATGAAGGGTCATAAAACCTGTTATTCACCCAGAAGGCAGACAACAGACACGAGTAATAGCCTGGTGATCTTTGTGCTACCTTCATGGTCATAGTCCACATGGAACCCTCCCCCAGACCCTTGTTGTAAGCATGTTTTTTTCCAGTCAATCCGTAGAACCCATCTTTTAAAGGTGTCACACGTACTTTATAAAGAGTTTCAATGTAGTCACGTTCAATCTTTATTTAGCTTATTTTGTGCGTTATTGTATACTTGGGTTGAGTTAATTATCACCAGGAAAGTTTTCAACAAATTCTGCTGTCTTTAAATATGCTTAAAATAAACTACTTGGGGTCAGACTCCTGAAGTTTTAACTAACACTGTCTACTTACTCATGTTTCTGGACTGCCTTCTTGCTTCCCACAGATCTTTCCTCTGCTGGCCGTGGTGGTGGCAGAGACACTGCACACTTCTATATTGTGGATGGAAATCACTGGAAAGAAAATGTTTCTGTAGGTTGATTTGACTAATTAAAGTTCCAACGATGTGACAAGATTGGAACGTTCCAGTTCTGTAGCACAATTTATCTTGGGCGATCTTTAATCTACTAAATAGCCATTCATTGGCCAGCTCTATGTCAGATCTAACATCCTGACAAAAGATTAAAAACTTTTGGAATGTATTGATGGAACTCTGTTCTTCACCAAGGCTAAGAATACTGTCAGATAACATCCAAACTCTAGAGTGGTTCTCTCAGTCTTGCATCTGCTTCTCAGACATCCCTATCAATTATTTTTTAATGTTTTGATTTATCACTTTCTTTGTTATGGTGCCATAAAACTTTATAAAGTTGTTTCTGCACTGGAAATTGTATTTGAGAAGACCTAAATCTATGTTCCTGGATCATGCCCAGTCATGTTTTGCTCAATAATAAACCATAACTTTTATTCTTTTGAGGTGAGAGATGTTTTCATTTGTCAACAATGTTATGATCATAGAATAATTACAAGTAAATACTCAAAATTTCACTTCCTTGAAAATAGGTTTATTCTAGATTTACAACTAAAGTATCTTGGTAAGGTTGCAGGGGAGATATATATGTTCAGTTCAGGTATTCATGCACATCAGGTGTTCCAAGGCATAACTCATGGAAGATAAAAAGAGAAGGCCTTTGATGGGGGCAGAGTGAGCCCCATGTGCAGTGTCAGAAGCCAGCTCTGGTGTCTTGAAGTGACATTTTGCTTCAAGCCAATATATCTGACACTAACGGCAGTAAAAGGCCTGTCCAGAGAAAAGCAGTCACCACATCTTGAGAGTTAAGCCCTATGACTTCAACTTTCTTTGTTGTAATTGTGAAATATTAATGAAACAGTCACTACCTCTTACAGACACCTTAGCAAAGGCAGAAACACGCCCCGGCTTTGCATAGATTCCCTCATACAGACTCAAAACATCCCCTGCCCAAATGAGAGATTTTCTTATTTACCTTTCACACCAGAGTGAACTGTCATCAAAAGATAACAGGACAGGATGGCAGGGATGAGCAATTAGTAAGTGGTAAGACTGGGATTCAGTTCCATGCAGTCTGGTACCTAATCAGAGTGAATAGACCTAGACTGCTACCCCTCAAGTGCGATGAGAGGAGCCGTGTATCCACATGTCCACCAAGTCAGTCATCCTCTGCTCATTCAGTTACATCATTTCACTCTTCATTTTCATCCCTACAAACCCTTCAATCTGTTCACCTTTCTCTCTGAAATTGAGGAATTTCAAGGCGTCTTTTTAAAAATTATTACACACACACACACACACACACACACACACACACACACACACACACACACAAATACATAAATATAACCTGTTCTGCCCATATATTACCTGTATGTATATGATTTCAGACCTGACCATTTGGTATTGGAAAGCCAGTGGGGTCATCCTATGTGGAGAAAATTGCTTCTTCTGCTCTCGACATTCCCTAGTTGCCCACAGTTCCTTGTCTAGGATTGAGGTTCCTTAAGGTTTCTCCCCATCCATATTAGCATGACCATTGGTGTCATCTTTGTTCAGGTCTTGTTTAGGCAGCCATGTTCATGACATGGCTTGTAGCAGAGATAGGAGAAAGCTTGAATGTAGGGAATGGGGTATCTCTTTCGATTTCCTGGTTGTTTACAGTAATATTGGAATATAGGTACTGTTCAGCAGCCATTTGAACTGGTTATCTGCTGGAGCCTAGCCCTGGCAATGGTGAAATTCCACAGAGGAGATAAGGAATCAAGGAGGGAGAAGTGAGTCAGGCACTGGAGTCAGGGGATTCTTGCAGCCTGACTGACTGGCAGTCAGGGTGCTTGCTTCTTTATTTATACAGAACTCAGTAGGCAGTGATAGATTATGTTTTTCCAAAACTCAGATCATGTCATTTTTATTCAGCACATGTGTTTTAACTTCCTCTTAGTCATAAGTTTAGTCATCATTGATAAACACTGACATAACAGAGTTATCTTTTACAATCATTTCCCCTCATTAACCCCATAACCAAATTTTTGAGAATCTAGAGGCATATTTTGCCAAAGCATGACAGCCCATTCTCAGGCTAGTAGCTCTTGCAGTTTCAAGGGTATTAGACAGAAAGAAAATCTCCATGCCATCCTGGGTAGACTGTCATGCTCCAAGCAGTACATTATCAACTTCTAATGGTCAGAGTACTAATTATTATTTGGCTCAAGAAAAATCTTCAGGCCAAAGCTGCTGCAGTTATTATTCAATTGCTGCCATAATATAATGTTTATATCCTTGTAGAATTCATTTGTATGTCTAATCTTGGGGTTCTTTTGTTCCTTGGTCTTAAGACATCACAGTGGCCTGTATAAGATAACTTTTTTGAGAAAGGGAGTCTTAATACTTCATTCTCGTATCATTTTTTTTTTTTATTTAGAGAATACTTTATTAGTTTTTGTAATCAAACCCACGTAGATAAAACCTTACATCTCCTTCCTTGGAGGTCTCACCATTTAAATGTACCAGATTTGATAACGTGTTGGTAAGGTGGGGTCTAGCTTGTCTCCACTAGGTCATCTTCATATGAATCCAGTGGTTATACGGTTTTGTTTTAGGGATACTTCATTTTTTGCTGACATTCTCGTATCATTAATCTACCATTCTTTGTTCATCAGTATAAGCCCATGTGTGGGGCAGAGATAACTGGCTAATCTAACTTTGTTGCTGTGTATCGTTCTTAAGGGGCATAACATATGCAGCCCCTAATCTTATATACTGCATGATTGCCTGAGTGTATAGTAAGAGGAGACTTTTAACCTGATCTGCTGCCAAATCTCTAGTTCCCTTAAACTTGTTTACCTTTTAAAGTTTACTTTGTTCTGATTATCTTGTTCCTGAGTAAGCACAGGGGCAGACGTTCCAAGAATATCTTGGAGCGTGAGCCTCATAAGGAGATCTCTGTCCTCTCTATGTGAGACACAACCTCCAGGGTACAAGGAAGATCTTCCAGTAGGCCAGATAAGGATATCTTCCTAAGGGCAGAGGGGATAATATACTCAGGACTTTCTTGGGGAAGCTTAGAAGCAGTGCTCCTGGGAGAAGGTGTAAATGATCCAAAAGAAAATTTCCATCGACCTAATATCTCAAGTTGTACAAATATTTAAAACCCCCAAGCATGCAACACCTGGAGAGCAAGATGAAAAGTTGAAGACCACACGACAGCAATTGCAACACTCGGCTCAGCTTTGCTGGATCTTTGTTAAGCAGCTGTGTTGGCTTTATGATTTTTGCTGTTCCCATTAGGTATGGCTGTACCGGTTATCAAAGGGAGAACAATGTTTATAAGATACAGGGGGTTATTTTAATTTTCTTCTATCTGTTGAGACTTGCTGTGTGACCAAATATATGGTCAATTTTGGAGACAGTTTTGTGAGGTACTGAGAAAAAGGTATATTCCTCTGTGTTTGGGTGAAATGTTCTGGAAGTATCTGTTAGATCCATTTGAGTCAAAACATCTGTTAGTTTCATTATTTCTCTGTTTATTTTCTGTCTGAATGACCTGTTTATTGGTGAGAGTGGGGTCTTGAAGGCTCCCTTTATTAATGTATGGTGTTTGATGCATGATTTAAGTTTTAGTTATGCTTCTTTAACAAATGTGGATTCCCTTACATTTAGGGCATAGATGTTCAGAATTGAGACATCATTTTGGTGCATTTTTCCTTTGATGAGTATGAACTGTCCTTCCCCATCTCTTTTGATTAATTTTGTTTTGAAGTCTGTTTTGTTAGATATTAGAATGGCTATACTAGCTTGCTTCTTAGGTCTATTTTCAAGGAAAATCTTTTTTTATTTAAGTTTTATTGCATTATAATGAGGAAAGCTACAGGATTTCAATTTATCTGAATTTGTTAACATTTAAAAACATATTTTAAGTAAATAGAATTAAGTCACATTCTTGTTTCCCTTTTGTACCCCAACTCCTCCTAGAGACTCCCCTTCAATACCTACAATATCTTTTTTTTGTTATATTATTTAAAATTTATAAAATATAACAATAAAAATGAGTATTGTAAAAGTTGATTGATGTAAAACAACAATCAATTTAACAGTCTTATGTAGATGCTTGTCTACAGCAATACTGAAAATACATGTTTTTCTCAATATAAATTTTAAATAACTCCAAACATATTAACTGTTTATTTCAAAATGATACATCACTACAAGTATTTTCTTAAATGGACATAAATATATAAAGTCTTTTTGTTTGTTTGTTTTATATTTACTAGAGCTTAAAATCTTGGCTCTTACTGTGGTACAAGCCCAAAATAAGAACAATTTTTGCACATTGGATTTCATTGTAATAAGGCTATACTTCAATGACCCTCACATCACCAAAGGTTTTACCTCTATCATAGCTAAGTCAAGAATTGACAGTTCTGTTGCGTCAAGGAATGAATTGTAGGCATGATTTTTGGATAAAGACTTCCTGCTATGGTCAAAGCCATTTGACTTGAGTGAGTGACTTTATTCTCAGCCCACAGAGAACAGGTTACATTCATTTATGAAATGGTGTGTGTATTAAGATGGTCTATCCGTAAAGTCATTCACCAACTGTTTCAAGGAACAATGGTTCTGCTTGGAGGGTGGCACAGACATTAGGTAAGGGTAAGAATTTTGTTCATTGGCTGTGATAATTTGGAAAAGCATTCATCTCAGAGAAAGAGTAACTTATAAAGTCCTCTTCTTCAAACTTGATACAAGAGTTACAAATGTCAAGCAAAGCATTCAATCTCATTCTTTATTGTTCTCTTACAAGCCATCTTCCAAGTTAATTGTTAAAAGTAATCAGTCTTTTGGGTATATAAATATTCTTGAAATATGTAAGTTGTTCTGAAAACCATAGTATAGTGTAAAAACATGAAATAAACAATACTACTAATAGAGAGGCTGAGATAGGAGAAGCAAGATTTCAAGACAATTATATTGTACACAGTAAGACACTGTCCTGTATAAACAAGCTAAAAGTGTATATGGATTGTGCAATATTGGACCTATTTCTCCAGTTACCAAATTAGAGATACCATTGGATGACAGTCAATAAATTTCTAATTCCTCATATTTTTAGATTTCAATCAATTACAATATGTTTGTAATATTAATTTTCATATTAAGATATTAAGAAAAAGTAATTGTTACTTCCTGTTGTTTTTGGTGTAAGAGGTGGAATTAGGTTTGTGTGGGTTTGTTGAAAGATTACCTTCTTGCTTCTTCTAGGGTGTAGTTTTGCTCCTTATGTTGATTTTTTCATCTATTATCCTTTGTAGGGCTGGATTTGTAGAAAAATATTGTGTAAATTTTGTTTTGTCATGAAATATTTTGTTTTCTCCATCTATGGTAATTGAGAGTTTTGCTGGGTATAGTAGCCTGGGCTGGCATTTGTGTTCTTGTAGAGTCTGTATGACATCTGCCCAAGATCTTCTAGCTTTCATAGTCTCTGGTGAGAAGTCTGGTGTAATTCTGATAGGCCTGCCTTTATATGTTACTTGACCTTTTGCCCTTACTGTTTTTTTAAAATTCTTTCTTTGTTTAGTGCATTTGGTGTTTTGATTATTACGTGATGGGAGGAATTTCTTTTCTGGTCCAGTCTATTTGGAGTTCTGTAGGCTTCTTGTATGTTCATGGGCATCTCTTTCTTTAGGTTAGGGAAGTTTTCTTCTATAGTTTTGTTGAGCCCCATTACCTTGGGAGTCTTCATTTTCTTCTATACCTATTATCCTTAGGTTTGGTCTTCTCATTGTGTCCTGGATTTCCTGGATGTTTTGGGTAGTAGCTTTTTGCTTTTTGCGTTTTTTTTGACTGCTGTGTCAATGTTTTCTAAGGTGTCTTCTGCCCCTGAGATTCTCTCTTCTATTTCTTGTATTCTGTTGGTGATGCTTGCATCTATGGGTCTTGATTTCTTTCCTAGGTTTTCTATCTCCAGGGTTGTCTCTCTTTCTGATTTCTTTACTGTTTCTATTTTCATTTTTAGATTCTGGATGGTTTTGTTCATTTCCCTCCTCTCCTGTTTGATTGGTTTTCCTATAGTTCCCTAAGGGATTTTTGTGTTTCCTCTTGAAGGGCTTCTAGCTGTTTACCTGTGTTCTCCTGTATTTCTTTGAGGGTGTTATTTATGTCTTTCTTAAAGTCCTGTATCATCATCATGATAAGTGATTTTAGATCTGAATCTTGCTTTTCTGGTATGATGGTGTGTCCAGGACTTGCTATGTTGGAAGAATTAGGTTCTGATGATGCCAAGTAATCTTGGTTTGTGTTGCTTATATTCTTATACTTGCCCCACACCATCTGGTTATCTCTAGTGCTATCTGCTACCTGCTGTTGCTAAATCTGACTGGAGCCTATCCTTCCTGTGATCCTGGTTGTGTCAGAACTCCTCAGAGTCAAGCTGTCTCTATGATCCTGTGATTCTGGGATCCTGTGATCCTGGGCTTGTTAGAGTACCTGGGAGTGGAGCTTCCTCTGCGTGTTGTGGGACTGGCTGTTGAGTTTGCACTCAAGGTCTACTCAGGGCACCAGCCAGTCCAGACAGACTGGAAGAAACCCGTTGTTCCACTGGGCTGGCAGAGTTCCTTTGTGCCTGGGTCCTGCTGGTCCCAGTTGCTCCAGGTATTGCGACAGATGTTGTGTCCTCCTCACATCTGATCCTGGGCATGTTAGAGCGCCTGGGAGTGGAGCTTCCTCTGGATGTTGTGGGCCTGGCTGATGAGCTTGCGCCCAAGGTCTGCCCAAGGTCAAGGAAAATCTTTTTCTAAGGCCTTAATATGAAGTAATGTCTATCTTTGATGTTGAGATATATTTCTTGTATATATGGGCAGAATGATGGACCCTGTTTGCATGTTATTTTGCTAGTCTGTGTCTTTTTATTGCAGAATTGCATTCATTGATGGTGAGTGATTAATGACCAGTAATTGTTAATTCCTGTTATTTTGATGGTGGTGGTGGCAGTGGTAGTGTGTGTGTGTGTGTGTGTGTGTGTGTGTGTGTGTGTGTGTGTGATTCAGGCTCTGTTTCCCTACCCATAGTGGTGTCACACCCAGTGGAAACTGGGAGAGGAAGCACTGCAGGACATGGGGGACCTAGGAGAGTTCAAATGACAATGAGCTTAGTGAAAACAGACTCTCAGGAGGACAGCTTCATTGAGAAAGCTCATTTGAACGGGGTGAGGTATCTAAACATTTTTGGGGGTGGTGGTGGTGGTGAGTAGAAGCTGTCAGGCTGAGTGTACCTCTTTGGCTGGGGCCAGCATGCTGGAGATGCCTCATTTGCATAAGGAGGCATTCAAGGTGCTGCTGGACTGATCTTATTAGAGGAGAGGAACTTGGCTACTGGGCTACATGACCTCCTCCTCTAGTGGCACAAAGTTAGGGGCACAGGTCTAAGTGCATCAAGACACACAGGCCTAGGGTAGGGCTGGTCAACTCTATTCTTGTTGATCTTCAGCTGTGTGTGTGTGTGTATGTGTGTGTGTGTGTTTTCCTTTTTGTTTCGCTGGCGTACAATTACTTAATTTCTGTGTTTTCTTGGGTATAGTTAAGTTAACCTCTTTGGGTTAGAGTTTTCCTTCTAGTATCTTCTTTAGAGCTGGATTTGTGGATAGATATCATGAATCTTATAGATTTTTTTCCATCTATGCTGATTGAAAGTTTTGCTGGATATAGAAGTCTGGGCTGATGTCTGTGGTCTTGGAGAGTTTGCAAGACTGTTCAGGCCGTTCTACCTTTTAGAGTTGAGTGTAATTCTAATAGGTCTGCCTTTATATATTACTTGGCCTTTTCCCCTTGCAGCTTCTAATATTCTTTCTTTGTTCTGTACATTTACTGTTTTGATTATTGTATGGCAGGGGGGACTTCCTATTCTTCTGCACTCTATTTGGAATTCTGTAAGCTTCTTGTGCATTTATAGGCATCTATTTCTTTTTTTAAATTTTATTTTATTCTTTTGTTTTACATTCCAGTCTTTATCCTCCTCCCAGGCTGCCCTTTGACTGTTCCTCATCTCATACCTTCGCTTGCTGCCCCCCCCACTCTATGTCTCCAAGAGGATGTACCCACACCCACCCCGCCAGACCTCCTCACTCCCTGGGGCCTCAAGTCTCTTGGGGGTCAGATGCATCTTCTTGCACTGAGTCCAGACCAGGCAGCTTCTGAGAGATTTCAAGGGTCCAGGTTAATTGAGACTGCTGATCCTCCTACAAGGTTGCTGGCTTCCTCAGCTTCTTCCAGGTTTTCCCTAATTCAACCACATGGGTCAGCAGCTTCTGTCCATTGGTTGGGTGCAAATATCTGCATTTGACTCTCTCTCTTTTTTGTTAATTGGATATTTTCTTTATTTACAGTTCAAATGTCATTACCTTTCCAGGTCTCCCCTCCAGAAACTCCCTATCCCATCCTCCCTTCCCTTGCTTCTATGAGGGTGCTCCCTCACCCACCCACCCACTCCTGCCTTTCCATCCTAGCATTCCCCTACACTGGGACATAGAACCACCACAGGACCAAGGGCTGCTAATCCCACTGATGTCCAACAAGGGCATCCTCTGCCACATAAACAGCCAAGGCCATAGGTCCTTCTATGTGTACTCTTTGGGAGCTCTAGGGGGTCTGGCTGGTTGACTTTGTTGCTCCCCCACGGAACTGCAAACCTCCTCAGCTCCTTCAGTCCCTTCTCCAACTCCTCCATCTGGGGCAGTGGTGTCATACACCTTTAATCCCAGCATTTGGGAGGGAGAGGCAGGTGGATTTCTGAGTTCAAGTCCAGCCTAGTCTACAAAGTTCTGGGACAGCCAGGGCTACACATAGAAACCCAGTCTGGAAACAATCCCACTAAAATCAGGGACAAGACAAGGATGCCAACTCTCTCCATATCTATCTCAATGTAGTACTCAAAGTTCTAGCTAGAGCAATAAGACAACAAAAGTAGATCAAGGGGATACAAATTGGCAAAAAAGAAGTCAAGGTATCACTATTTGCAGATGATATGATGGTATACATAAGTAACCCCAAAACTTCTACCAGAGAACTTCTATAGCTGATAAACAACTTCAGTAAAGTGGCCGGGAAGAAAATTAACTCAAATCAGTAGCATTCCTTTATACAAATGATAAACTGGCTGAGAAATTAGGGAAACAACACCCTTCACAACAGTCACAAATAATATGAAATATCTTGAGGTAACTTTAACCAAACAAGTGAAATATCTGTATGACAAGAACTTCAAGTCTCTCAAGAAAGAAATCAAAGATCTCAGAAAATGGAGAGATCTCTCATGCTCATGGACTGGCAGAATTAACATAATAAAAATGGCCATCCTACCAAAAGCAATCTACACAATTCCATTGATCAACACAATTCCCATCAAAATCCCAATTCAATTCTTCAAAGACATGGAAAGAGCAATTCTCAAATTCATCAGGAAAAGCAAAACATCCAGAATAGCAAAAACAATTCTTAACAATAAAAGAACTTCTGGGGGCATCACCATCCCTGACCTCAAGTTATACTGTAGAGCAATAGTCATAAAAACTACGTGGTATTGTTACAGAGACAGACACACTGATCAATGGAATAGAATTGAAGACACAGAAATAAAACCACACACTTACAGACACTTGATCTTTACAAAGAAGCTAAAAATATACAATGGGAAAAAGAAAGCATCTTCAATAAATGGTGCTGGTTTAACTGGCAGTCTGTATGTAGAAAAATGAAAAAAGGCATCTATCTCTTCAGGTTATGGAAAATTTCTTCTGTGATTTTGTTGAAAATACTTTTCGGACCTTTGAGCTGGGAACCTTCTCCTCCTTTTATTCCTATTATTGGTAGGTTTGGTTTTTGCATTCTGCCCCAGACTTCCTGAATGCTTTGTGTCAGAAACTTCTTACTATTAACATTTTTTGACTGACATATCAATTTCTTCTAGCATATCTTCTATATCTGAGATTCTCTCTTCAATCTCTTTTATTTTGTTGATGATTTTTGCATTATGTAGTTGCTGTTCACTTACCTACATTTTTCATCAGGATTCTCTCAGTTTATGTTTTCCTTATTGCTTTTATTTTTATTTTCAGGTCTTGAACAGTTTTATTTATTTCCTTCAACTGTTGTTTATAGTTTTCTGGATTTCTTCAAGAGACTTACTCATTTCCTCTTTAAGGGCGTCTCTCATCTTCTTAAGATTGGACTTAAGGTAATTTCTGTGTACTTTAGCTGTGTTGGAATATCTAGGGCTTGCTGTAGTACACTAACTGTCCTTTGGCCATACCGTTGTCTTGGCTATTGTTGATTATGTTCTTATACTGGGCTCTAGTCATCTGGGCTTGGGATTATTATAGACCTTGGTGCTGATTTCTGTGTATTTTTTAGATGGATGATTTTTTTCCCTTTGGTTTCTGTTTCCTCTCTGGTCTTCTAGCCTGAGTGTGCTGAGTGAGGCTTTAGGTCCAGTAGGGTGTCTCTGCTAGGGTTATTGTGGCCTGTGTGACCTCTGAGAGTTTGGGTGCCAACACTGCCTCTTGGATTCCAAGTACTTGTGTGACCTCTGGTGTTCTGGGTACCTGCTTGGTCTCTGAGTTCCTAGTCTTGAGTACCAGAGTGTGACCTTTGGTAAGTAGAAGTCATCTTCTGCCAAAGTTGTGGGCCAGAATATAGAGCCTAGGGGAGGAGTTGCTTTTGGGGACTGTTTGGAAGGCGTTAAAGAGTGCTAGCAGGCAGTTGGCTATGTTTTATTTGGGGTCCCTAGAACAGGCCTGGCCTCAGATAAAGCAGAGTTGTGGGCCAGAATATGGACAGGAAATGTTTTTATATCTTTTGTGATTTCTTTTTTGACTCATTCATCATTCAATAATGGGTTGTTTTATCTCCATGAGTTTGTGTACTTACTAGAGATTTGTTTGTTCTTGCTGTCAAGCTTTACCTCATTAGGGCCAGATAGGATACATGGAATTATTTCAAACTTTCTGAATTTATTAAGATTTGTTTTGTATTACCAGGATATCATCTACTTTAGAGAAACTTCTGCATGCTACTGAATAGAATGTATATATTCTTTGGTGTTTGGGTTCAATAATCAATATATACCTGTCAAGTCCATATAATGTATGATGTCATTTGATTCTGATGTTTCTCTGCTTACTTCTTTTTGTACCAACATTCCATCTATTGGACAGTTTTTATGGGGACACCAAGTTTCCAATTAGAAATAAGGGTGTTATCCTTGTGGATTTTCCCTTATATGTGGCTAGTGTTTGTTCTCTTCTAGCTTCTAATACTTTTTCTTTGTTCTCTATAATTAGTGCTTTAACTATTACATGTCTTGTCTACTTGGTAGTCTATGTGCTTCTTGTGTCTGTATGGACATGTCTTTCCTTAGTTTGGAGAAGCTTTCTTCTAGAATCTTGTTGAAGACCCAGTCTATGCCATTGACCTTGGACTCTTCTCCTTAGTCTACTCCTGTAATTAGAAGATTTGGTCTTTTATAGTGGCCCACATTTTCTGTATATCCCTTTTTTGGGCTTTAAATGTTTTTCACATTCTTTGCTCATTTCATCTATATACTCCACTTTACCTTAAAGTCTTGACAGGTTATCCTCTGCATGATTTGTTCTACTTCTAAGGCTTTGTCTTGAGTTTTCTAGTTGTATTGTTGGGTTTTTCAGTTCCATCTAGTCCTTTAATGAATTCCATTTTGAAATACTGGATTGTTGTGGTCATTTCCACTAGCCTTATGTTTATTTTCTTGGGCATTTGCTTTCTAAGACATTTATTTTTTTTGAGTTCACTCTCTTTAAGTTTCTTTGTGTCTTCTTTAAATGATTTGAGTTCTTTGGTGAAGTTTCATCTGAGGTTTATGATTGTTCTTTTAAATTCTGTGTGCTGTGGTTCATCCAGGTCAGAGGTTCTCCTTGTCGGTTTCAATCATTTTTAGAGGGGTCACCTAAGACCATTTTGAAACACAGATATTTACATTATAACAGTAGCAAAATTTTAGTTATGAAGTAGTAACTAAAACAATTATATAGTTTGGGGTGATTCCAGCATGAGGAACTACATTAAAGAGTTGCAGCACTAGGAAGGTTGAGAACCACTGCGCTAGGTAATTCCCATTAGTGAACATTCCTATAGTGCTAATGGATTTGAGAATTACTCAGTATCCTGCTATCTTTCCTGTAATTTCTAATAAGCAGGCTCATCTGTTCTGTCATTAGCTATTAGTACTTTGAGAAATCTGTGGTAAAAAACCATTGTATATTAATCAAAACAAAATTGTTAGAAGATTTTAGTTCTAGCCCTTTGAAAGTATCTATACACTCTAAGGTAGCTCTGGGCATGAGCAAAGCAGTGTGACTTCTCCTTCTTGCTTTAGTGAAAGTGGGCATTGACAGGTAGCTTCTAAGTAGGAGGATCAAGATAAAATATAAGATAAGAAGATTTGTGACATTGCCATTTAGAAACAAGGAGTACTATGATCAAAGACAAAGGTGACAAGGTTTATTGACTACACAAGAATGCCACAGGTATTGCAGCCAAAGAACAAAGTTGGTGGAAGCCAACACTGAATGCTCAGTCCTGCTCAATGCTCCAGTGTTCTCGTTGCTGTGCGAGGGTCAGTTTGAGGGCTTCTTTACCATCTCTCCCACTCATCAGTGTTAACTATTATCAACATGTGTGGTCGAGATTCCTTTAATCTTTCATATATATGCCTCTTAGTACATTAGAAATAAACATTATCTTCAATGTAAAAGGCTTATTTAATTATTTCTAAGGATTTTTAAAATTCTAAAACTGAGAAAAGTATGCCTCTTTTGTCTCCACTATTATCTGTGTAGGCCCATGTCATAGGCACAACATGGACAAACCAAGTGTGGTATTCCCAGTCTGGGTCAAGACTTCCTTACACACTGTATTTTACCTTGTTCCCAAGGAGTGTCCCAACTCCAACACAACTTATAAGTAATAAGTAATAATAATATATAAGTTATAATAACATATTACCTATTATTTATATAAATAATTTGTATGTAAACACTTACATTTAAAACAAACATAAGCAAATATGTATATTAAATAACTAGCTCTTTTAATGTGTCTCTATTCTTGTTTGGATAGTTCCTTTCTGTCTCAATAACATATCTCAAGCTCTCACAGGTTTATCTTGGCCTCAGCTTTAAACCTGCCCATTTCTTTAAGGAGACCTGATAATGTTTGGTGTGACCATTTATTTTGAAGATAAGAAGCTAAATGTGAGTTGTGTTTAATGAAGCTCAAACATTGCTGTTCCCAGGATATTATCAGCAGAGCTATAGAATAAGTTCTATACACATTATCTATGGACAGAGCTGGGAAAATAATCTATATATACATAAATGCACATATACACACTCATTTTTTGAAACATACATCATGAATTAATGCAAATAGTGTTATATATGCTGATGCTTAGAGCCTTCAACAAAATCCTGACCTTTTTAAAGGAGTTTTTTTAGGAGCCAAATTCTATGTAAAAGTCCCCCTAATTCTCCAGATCTTCAATTTGTTCCTATTTTACCTTTTAAATGAATTATTTCAGTTTCATTTACATTTTCGTCACTTTCGGCTGGAAGTCCTTGGGACTTTTAAAATATTCCTAGAGAAGGCACATGGGAGTTGAATGGGTAAGGAACCAATGATGCATCTGTTTGTAGTATTCAGTGCTTGTTTTCTCTCAGTGTAAAAATACACAATAATAAAAAGCTGTCACAATGCAAAAGTAGTGGAAACAATGGTATTGTCCTGGGAGTCTGCCTGCTCCTACAGGGCTAGTGGAAAGAAGCTGGGCACTAGGACACTAGTCAGGCTAGCACATGCCAAAACCAATGTATATAAATATGAAGCCATCTTAAAACTCATAGGGAATCTCAAAAGAGGGGGCAGGGACAACAAAGTTTCACGTTTCAGGATTTCTGATTTTAAAATTTCTTATAAAGCCACAATAACCATAACACACTGATATGGACAGAATAGAACACATAACTAAGAAATAATTCCTTCTTGATTCCACATGAATTTTAAGAAGGGTTGAAATGAGGTTATTCAGTGAGAACAGTTTCTTCAACAAATTATGCTTGGAAAAGATCCATACACAAAAGATTTAAGTTGGACCCTTATCTAGTAGTATCTACAAAAATAACTCAAAACAGAAAGTTTAAATTTAAAGCCCAAACTTAGTAAACTTAGAAGTAAAACAGAGCAAGGTTTCATGATTCTGAACTCAGCAATAGATTTTTTCGATGTGACACCAAGGGTGAAAAAAATAAAAGAAAAAGGGCAACAAGCTGAATTTTAAGAAATTTATTTTAAATCTCACAGATCAAAAGCCAATATCAATATGTACAAATGACTGCCAAGAACATAAAAAACACTTAGAATTGCTACTTATTAGGAAATTGCAATTCAAATTACAGTACAAATTCACCTAAACCCACAATGTTGGTTAAAAGCATAAAATATCAAGTGTTGTCAAAGATGTAGACATCTGTGTACTATTATTGGTGGGTATGTAAATAGTACAATCCCCATGGGAAACAGTATGATGGTTCCTTAAAACATTAAATGCAGAATGATCATAGCTCTTCCAATTTTGGGTATACATATCCATCCAAGAGGATTGAGAGCAGAGCCTTGAAAAGATGGTTGTAGATTCATGTTCATAACAGCAATAGTTGAAATGTAGAGGCAATTCAAATATCCTAGATAGATGAATGGACAAAAAAATATGGTCTCTCTCTATAATGAGATGTTACTACATCAATGAACCCTGAGTACATTATACTAACTGAAATAAACCAATCACAAAAGTACACATATGTATGTGAGATAACTAAAGTTGTCCATTCATAAGGACAGATATAGGAATGGCTGCCAGGGAATAGCAAAGGCAGAAAGGGGAGTCACTCGTATTATGGGTAAAGTGTTTCAATTTTATAAGATACAGAGCTCTTATACAGATGCATGGTGGCTATGGCTATTCAAGTGTGAGTGTACTTGATATCACTGGAGTATATACAACTTAGAACTATAAGTTTCATCATATGTATTATAATAGCAAAAAAAAAGGGAAAGATTTAATGCACACATGCACATAGCCATGGAATATTGTTTTAGTGCAGACTTCTCAGCAATTCTGGTGTGGTGGTGATCCAAAGATCACTCTTAAGCAGCAAATGTACAATGAGCAGGAAAATAGTAGCAATGGCTTTGCTACTCAGTCACACGTTAGCCACAGCCTCCACTGGGTTGGCTGTTCAAGTCTACTTAATAGATGACAGAGTTGTCTGGAATACATTGGTTCATTTTCCTTGCTTCATTATTATGAAATTTCTTGACAATGGACTGTAGTTTTCATAGGCATTTCTAGAAGAAGTTAAGGATGAATCACTTAACCTTACAATGTCATGATAGACATGTTTATTCCTATTCTAATCCCACAACTGAAGGATTATTTTGGTGATGGAGACACTAAAGTTCTAATAAATGAAGTAATTCATTCAAGGTTTCACAAGTACTTACAGGCTAGGTTTAAAGTCCTCACTGTCTTTAGCAAGGCCTGGAGAAGGAAGAGTCTCTTAGATTTTCAGTCTTTGCCCAAATTATTGGTTATGTCTAAGCAACAATTGTCGTATGGAAAACCATTGTGCATAGGATTGTTTTGGCAAGAATTTAAGAGACACCTGGTAAAGTTTTCATTGCAAAATGAATCCTGGCACTAAAGTTGCTGCAGGACTGGGTAAATCCTCTCTCATTGAGGCCAATCAATTAGGGGAGCAGGATCCACAGTCAGGAAACAGGGTCAAGGAAAGCCCCCCATTCTAGTTGTTGGGAGACTTGCATGGAGACCACGCTGCACATCTGCTACATATGTGAGGGGAGCCTACGTCCAGCTCATGCATGCTCTTTGTTTAGTAGTTCAGTCTCTGTGAGCTACCCAAGGTACAGGTTAGTTGACTCTGTTTGTCAAGGACAAACAGCTCAGAAGGATAAATTAGAATGCAGATGTCTCTTGCCACCTCAAATACCACTGAAGTAGATGGTATGCTTTGTTTATTAGAAGATGAAGGTCCTCAAAATAATTCCAGGATGCTACCCAGTGTTGTTAGGTCTTGCATAGGCAGCCATATATTGTTGAATCTCGGGTGTAGCTTCCCTAATACATAGAAGACACAATCTTGCATCAGACTTTCTGGTCCCCTAGCTCTTACAATCTTTCTGACTCCTATTCCAAGATGTTCCCTGAACCTTAGATGTAGGGATTGTATTGTAGACACAACAAGCAGAGCTTGGCACCCAACTTTCAGTTGTCACCCGATTTGAACCAGTTACAGCTTTCCGTAATGGTCTCTGCTGCAAAGGGAAAACTCTTGGATGAAGGATGAGAGCTGCACTTGTCTTCAGTTATAAGAATTAAGTATTTAGAATTCAGTTAAAATGCATACTTGTTTAGGAAAATGGTACTAGTAGTTTCTTTTCTAAGATCCATGGCTTCAGTAGCCATAAGTTTTTGGCTAGGTTTCCAATATCAGACATGGCTTTGCCCCTGTTGAGCAGGCCTTAAGTCCAATCAGATGGGTATTGGTCATTACCAAGAGATGGGTGCCACCATTGTACCTTTAGGTGTATCTTGTTATGCTGGTCATTGTGGTTCATTATGTGTCACATCTGGGTAGGACTATTGGTTTTATCCATCCTTGGAAGTTTGCATACCTTCCAATATTATGAATAGTCTTCAGAGAGGAGGCTGGCTTTAGGGTCGGGTCCAGCTGGCTTCCTCTAAGGCCTGTGTGTGAAGTGTATGTGGTGTCTTCAGCAGTACTTATCTTCATCTTCTGGGAGGCAACTAAGGGCAACAGTAATAACCTACAGTGTTTTGGTAGACCTTGGACTCAACTGCCCTGACCAACTAGTTACAAGAGAAGTTTTCATGCCTGGAACTGGAGTCTTTGTTAGATAATGCATGGCTCTTTGAAGGAATATTTCAAATGAGAGTTTTGCTTCCTTAAAAAAACCCAATTATCTTATTGAATGTTTGTGTTTTAATCTCAGGTGTGGGATAAGAGCTACTTCACAGCAGGTGATTATGATTTGCCTAATGCACTAGCAGGGGTGTGATCATTGCCAACTGCAGATAGTTTAAGTCTGGGGACTCTGGAGAGGGTGTACATGGGACAGCCCTGAGAGAGCCTGTGGAGGCTGCTGCTGCCCCTGCCATTGCTGCTGCCAGCTGCCATTACTGCTTCAGCTGCTGCTGCTGCATCTGCTGTTGTGTTTGCTATTGCTGGATTGCTGGTTTGATGATTTACTGGACTGCTGGATATTCTGATGACAAAGATTTGAATTGCCAATGTCCCTAATTAGCAGAAAGTAGCCTATAGAGGTTTACGCTCCTTTCCCCTCTAACCTTCTTTCTCTCCTATCTAGTCCTGGGGGATTGGAAAGGATTAGGTTGGAATAAGGGTTGGAAGGGAGGTAGAGGTATAAGAACCCAATAAAATAGAAAAAAAATATGCCAACAAACGTTAGCGTCCCAAGTGGCAAGATTTATGCACACACATGTGGGTTAAAATGTTTTCCAGTGTCTGGCCCACCATAGGGCCACTCATGGAGGCTGACACTGGAAGTTTTGACTGCGTACACCCCAAGCTATTTAGGTGAGCATCTGCAGGACCCTGCTCCAGGGATGGGGAAGTTCAGTCTGAGATCTCTAGGACCTGCCGGAGTTGGGCTTGGACTCTCCAGCACTACAGACACCGCTGGGTGCTGTGGAAGAGACTCTGAGGTCCTTGGGCCGCATGGAGACCAGGGACAGTGGGTTCTCATTCTTGGGCAGATGTCGCTGGATTCTGCAGAAGAGCTGAGAATGGAGTGGAGGGCAGGCTCTAGCCCGGGCCGAAAGGAAAAGGGCAGGAGGACAGAACTCCAGCGGCTGGTTCTCACAGGGACAAGAGAGTTGTGGGCTGCTTGAGTTGGCTGGAGTGAGATTAGACTCCCGGCTCGTTAGAGGAAGACCTGCTCTATTGCTCCAGCATGGCAGATCCGGATGAGAAGAGGCAGTTCATGGTTTTAAGGCGTTTATTGTAGAAAGGCAGAGAAAGGGAGAGAGTAGAGAAGTAGAGGCCGGCCATGTCCACATGGAGAGAGTGGAGGGAAGGGAATGTGGAGAGAGGGGGACCAAGAGGGCAAGAGAGAGGCAAGAGTAAGAGAGTAAGAGTGAGAGAGTAAGAGAGGGAGGAGGGGGGCAAGCAGCTCCTTTTATAGTAGGCCAGGCTTACCTGCTGGTAACTGTGGGGAGGAGCATACCTGGCTGTTGCCAGGTAACTTTTGGGGGTGGAATTCATCCAGACAGAATACCAGGGGCTTGGGGCCTTGCTCTAGGTGACTGATGGCCCCAGAGTTATGGAGCTGAGGCCTCGTGTCAGGAGCCTGGTGTCTGGGAGCGAGGCAGACTTCCTTCTGTCCCTTGCAGAGTTATCTGCTGGGTCTCTGGGGTTTTAACCAGCTCAACTACAGGTTGCCTTTCACGGCCCCCCACCCCCGAACATGGCTCACATACAAATGTACACACAATTAGGAAACGTGATGAGACTTAACCCCTTCGTATTATTTATTTAAGAATGTTTGGCAGATTTGGTTGGTTTTCTATGTAAAATAGATGATTAAAATGGCCTGAAAACATACCACGCACACACACACACACAAGTATATACACATATGTATATATGTGTGTGAGCATGAGTATGATATATATATGAATATATATTAGTTATAAGTATTTTATATAATTTAAGATAAATAAAAATGATATAATATAACTGTCTGAATAACGTTAGTGTTGTTTCTGTGTTGTTTACTCTTCCTCCCTTCCTCTCTGTATTGTTGCCTCCCTCAGGCAAAGCTCCTGTTCACCATTTTACCAGTTTAATAACCATTTTAATTTGAAAAGTTTAGACAGACATTTTCTTTGAAGTTTAGATTTCATGGGATCAATGACCTAGTGGTGTCCATTGCTCTCCTGCCCAGACTCCATCTATATTGAACCATTGTTCTCTTTTAGAAGGGAATTAGGATTCCTCAAAACTAACCCTATGGATTACAGTTTTATGTGTGCTAACAACATAGCTCTAATTCTTTTCTTGAAAGAGGCTAACCAGAGAAAATGTAGGCCCTCACATAAGCAATCACTTCTTGATACACACACAGCTCCGGATGTTCATGTGCTCTCTGGCATCAAGCAAATGGGTCTGAGTGCCAGGTCAGCCATTTGGCATCAGCCCCCTCCTTGGTTTCTTTCCCTTTCTTCTTCCTCCCTTCTTCCCTTCCTCCCTTCACTTCCTCCCTTCTTCCATCCTTCCTTCCATCCCTCCCTGCCTCCCTCCCTCCCTTCCTCCCTTCCTTCCTTCTTTCTGTCTTTATTTTTTGAGACAGAGTATCCCAAGTGAGTCTCAAATTCATTATGTAGGCAAGGATGAGCATCTAGTCCTCCTGCCTCCACAGAGATTATGTGATGCCAGGGATGGAAACCGGATCTTTGTGTATTCTAGGTAAGCATCCTACCAATGTCGATAGATCCCCAGCCTCCTTTTCCCTCCTCAAATCTACGTTTGAGACACTGGGGTAATATTATCAGCAGAGTAAGAGGAGTTCCAAAAGTATGAGAGTTCCTGGTTCTTTGTGTACCAGATAAGCTCGAGCCAGTGAAATGAGCTATGCCTTTGTGTTGATTTTAATCTTTTACCTAATTTTTTATTACCTATAATAAATAAAAGTAGACAAGTAAATACTATCTTACATAAAATGTAAGATCATATCTCAGTTTTGAAAATAAAGTGCCTCAAGAAGTTAAAGTATCAAATCCATGTTTGCCATATAGGTTGGTTTTTTTTTTTGTGTGTGTGGTTTTTTTTTTTTTTGCCACTTTAGGAATTTTTAATGAAAACTGTTCATCTTGTTTAATGTGTGTTTGGGCTCTTGCTACATCTCATCAAAGACTAATGATTCAAATAAATATTGGGTAATGAGGCAAAAGAGAGATAAATTGATGAAAGAATGAATGAAAGGAAGAAGAAAGAACAGGAGGGAAAGAAGAGAGAGGTAAGAAATACTTGATTTGATTACTCTACCATCTTCCTTCTGGAGACATTTTTCTGTCATAGTTGTCTGCTGTTTTCTGTTAGCACAGTTTGTAGTACAAGCTGGAAGTCTGTGCTTGCCTAAGCCGCATATTGTTCAATTTTCTTTGCAAAGCATTTGCATGGTGCTGACATTCTTATGCTCTTATAAAGTTAGTGATCCCAGCCATCTGGCTCTAATTTCTAGAACGCCCCTGAGCTTTGTGTTTAGTTACACGACGGGTCATATGACATTTAAGTTTTGTTTTCTTTACTTTTGATGAGTGCTCACAGAAGGATTGTACAAACCCTTTGCAGTGAAGGTTACTTATGAGCTGACAAAAACCCAAAGTCAGCTGTGCTGAGATCAAACACTGACATGAGTGCTTATGATTCTGGAACAGGGTAGAGGCTGTGTTTGTTTGAAAGTTGCTTCTACACACAGATGAGTGACACACACTTAAGGTAATGATCTACACACTGACCTCTGACTTATCTAAATAGCAAGACTTTCCATTTTAATTCATCTTGACTTTAGGATTAGTTTGGAATTGTTAAGAAGGACACAAAAATCTATCACTTTTATTATTCCTTGAAAGAGAATCTAATATGCTAAAAAAACCCATCACTACCTAGTATACTGGGCCCAATCATTTTTCATTTTTATATTAAAAAACCAGTAGGGTTAAACATAAAAATAAGAAATAATTAAAAATCAATTAATATAATTATAAACATATATTGTTAACTGCTATAGTTTTTAGTGATAAGACATCTGAATATATAATTTTAAAAGATTTTCAACTCATGTTTAATAAATAGCATTTTGTTAATGTAGGACTATAATGTATATTTATGAAATAGATATTGGTCAAAGAGATGCTGCTCTATAATGAAGGAATGAATATAAATTTTAGTTAATGTCAACATTTGGAAAATTCTAATTTTGTCTTAAAAATATGTTCATAGTATGGTGCTGAGTCAAATACACAATATATAAAATGTCATATCATTTTATCTTCAGCTTATGCAAGAAATTTGAAACAAATGTTCCAGGAAATGGGAGTTCATGGGCTTATAATGGTACTTTGTATATTTTTATATTGAATGATATTTTATCTTTAACATAGGAGAATCAAATTCATTCCGAGTTTGAAAACCTTAAGTGCTGAATTTTTTTTTAATGAAAACCACTATGTATCTGTTCTGTGCTCAACATGGATGTCCTCTGGAGCCTCCAGTGACTTGTTCATCTACTTATTTCTTTTTATAAATCAACATATAATATTAATCTCTCTGAGTGAAATATCACATATTATTTTATGTAAATTACTCTAATTTGGCCCAATAATTATTTTTCTTTCAAGCTCATCATGTTTTTATCTTGACAATGTGCAAATAATTGGAGTTTGTTTTGGATTTGGTTTATTGCTTGTATTATGTTAATTGGGTCCCCGAAATTACACGGGAATTCGCATGTCTGTATGTAGGACGCAGAGGGTACCTGCCCCCAGTTGGCTTTGATTGGTAAATAAAGCTTGGTCAATGGTTGGGCAGGGAGACAGAGGCAGGACTTTTAGGATTCAGGCAAGCAACACAGGATGGGGAGAAAATTCCATGCTGAGGAAGGTCCAGGCCTGAGAGGTGTAGGACAGAGAGACTGCCAACATGTAAGAGTCAGGGACTGTGGCCCAGAAGGGCTTCAGGCCTGGGCCTGGGAAAGCCAAGATTGAATATAGGTTTTAGTAAGTAATAATATTGGAGGGGAGAGTGTGTTAGTTGAGTGTGTTAGTTGTGGAGACGTTTGGAAGTGTGTAGCCATTGAGCTTTTTAAGGCATATTAAAAGTAAGGCTGAGTGTGTGTGTGTCTCTCATTTGAGAATCCAGAGCATTGGGGCAGGTAGCAAGGAATTCATGCAGGTGCTGCGGAGAGGTAGTTTTACTGCAGTAACAGGAGTTTTTTGTATACCAAAAATAAGAACAAAATCAACCCAAGATGTCATTTTAGATAAAGGAGATATCATATGCACTAAACAGAGTAACAGAGCTAAAGTATACCAGCACCAGCGGCAATTGATACTCCTCTTACTAAATTATTACTGGATGCTGTTAGTTTAAAAGACCTGAACAAAATGATGCTTGAATAAAAATGGCTTACCTTTTGCCCTTAGCCTGTTTATGGGAGGCTTAGCTGGAAGAAAGGGACCATGGCCACTCAGTACTATCTGGTCCAGAGTTTGCTTAACTAAGAACTAAAACAAATAAATAACGACTAAACACAAACAACGTTATGGAACAAAAATAGCAGGCCCCTATTCGACTGACATTTTTTTACAGAATTAAGAAAATTACTTCCTGAAGGAGTCCTTGTTGTGTGACACCTGATGCTTCTAGCGGGTCTGTATGTGAGGAACCCCCAGAGCATTGCAGATGGACTGTACAGCATTTACTGATGAACTGTGTGAAGGACTGAAGATATCAGCCTCCCCAAGAGACAGCTGATCACAAGCTGGAAGGGAAAAAGAAGTTTGTCAGTATAGAGAGGGAAGGAGGGCACACGTTGCTACTAAATCCCATAAACGTCTTCCTGGTAAAGATCCCATCTCAAAAATATTAAACCAGAATTGCTCCTGTCTAAAGGAACTGCAGGGACAAAGAGTGGATTAGAGACTGAAGGAAAGGCCATCCAGAGACTGGCCCACCTACGGATCTATCCCACATGCAGACACCAAACCCAGACACTATTGCTGATGCCAAGAAGTGCTTGCTGACAGAAGCCTGGTATAGCTGTCTTCTTAGAGGCTCTGCCAGAGCCTAACCAATATAGATGTGGGTGCTCAAGGTCAATCATCAGACTGAACACAGGGACCCCAGTGGAGGAGTCAGGGATAGGACTGAAGGAGTTGAAGGGGTTTGCAACCCCATAGGAAGAACAACAATATTAGAACTCTCAGAGCTTCCAGGGACTAAACCATCAACCAAATAGTACACATGGAGGGACCCATAGCTCCAGCAGCATATGTAGCAGAGGATGGCCTTATCTGGCCTCAATGGAAATGGTGGCTCTTGGTCCTGTGGAGGCTCCATGCCCCAGCATAGGGAAATGCTAGGGTGGAGAGACAGCAATGGTTGGGTGAGTGGGAAGGGGAGCACCCTCATAGAAGCGGGGGATGGGATAGGAGGTTTGTGGAGGGGAAACCAGGAAGGGGGATAACATTGAAATGTAAATAAAATAACCAATAAAAATAAATGAATAAATACAAGAATTTTCTTCTTTAGCAAAATCTGCATTTCATATTTCTTCATTTCCTTTGCTCCCTCTGAACCCTATCCCATGTTCCATTTCTGAAAAAAAAAAGAAAAAAAAAAGAAAAGAAAATCACTTCCTGAAGCTTGCTGCCAGCCTTGCACAAACCCTTCCCATCCAGACTTACAGCTCAATTCCCAGGCCTAGTCTTTAACAAGAGTAGGCTAGGCTATTCTTAGTGCTTGGCTTTGTCTAGAAAGAACGAATAAATATTTTGTCATACTGGTGAAAATATTTGCTGCCCACGTCTCTGGACTTGGTTTCTATCTAAAAGTTTTGGTGGTCTATATCACCATCCCACCTCTCTGGAGCTCATGGGTCAGTGCCGGGGACTGATAAGGGCAATGGTAAGTTAAAATCAACTATAGCAACTAGGGGTGTCTGCTGGGGGAACAGAAAGCTCTTGGTCTCATATCATCTCTGTTTACCTTTCCATTCGGCAAACATTCTAGAGCTAAAGCTTCCCATCTCCTCTATGAAAAAATTATGTTTTTCAAAACCTTGTAGTTAGAGTTCTTGCACTCTCTCCTCCTTCCAGATTTATCAGAGTGGTGACAGACTTCTTTGGTCTTTTTTTCGCCAGCCATGACTCACGATTTTCTTTTGCATGCTAGAAAAAAATGTTTAGTTCTTTATTTCCACTTTGTCTTTTCTTTCCTCAGAATGGTCTCCTTCTTATCAGTGGTATCCTGGGCAACACTCAATCTATTGGCACACCTCCCAAGGGCTTCCCTTTGTGATGTCTCCTAAACAACCTCAAGTCTGCCTTATCAGAGAGAGATGTTTGGTCCAAATACCTGATGATCTATGGCAATATGACCTAGTCCTTACATAAATTAGACAAATAGGTAGTTTGGCTTGAAAATGACTCTCTCATTCACAATAGTCTCCTCAAACTTGATCTTATCTTTGGGTCTTGGCAAAGGTTCTAAAGTACCTTATGCTTGGGATTCTTTTACACTCATCTGCTACCTAGACATGCTTTATGCATGCATTCCCTTCAACCTGTCCCCCTCCCCCTTCAGCTCCATCTGGCCCCAACTCTGTGACAATGCTGACCATGTGGCTCTCTACCACCCTGTTCAGCCTCTTCCACATCCACTCCACTCTCTATCTCCTCAGGCACTTGATCCACGCATGTCCATATCCACTCTGGAAGTCCCTTCCCAGCAACTGATTCTACTAATTGGCAGCCTCTTTAATAAGTAGCTGGAATAGAGAACATTGTCCACATTGCATTCCTTCCTAAAACTGAAACAAAATTGGAACCCTTTATGCAAAGTTCACACATTACAAAAAATTAATTTCTAACCTTTTCTTGACAACTTGAATACATATTCATGACCTATTTCCAATCTGGTTTCCCACATATGAATGGTCCTTAAGGCTATACAATATTATATGGCTTATGGTTATAGAATATCAACAAGAAGCAAAGAATTTTCACCAGTGTGGTAAAAGTTTATTTACTCTCTCTGGCAATGAGCATGTATGATACTGAGGATAGGGCTATCTCTAAAGTAGATCCACCATGGAACTCTCAGCTACCCTTCCCTGACTGAACTAAAAATATTATATACTGTCTTGTCTCATAGGGAATGAAAGGGTTGTTTCCAATGCTGTCAAATAAGATAAAATCAGAGAGATCACTTCACTTGGACACTCAAAGAAAACCTTCCACGCATATCGGTATCCACTCTGGAAGTCCCTTCCCCGCAACTGGTTCTGTTAATCGGCAGCCTAATAAGTGGCTGGAATAGAGAACATTGTCCACATTGCATTCCTTCCTAAAACTGAAAGAAAGACTTTTAGAGACTTTTCAGAAATGCATAGGACTCCTCTGATGGCAAATTCATCCTGGTCATACACTCCCAGGCTCCTCCTGACATCAGATACTAAGTAGAAAAACTACACAAGGCCTTTAGGCTTCATAATGAGCTTTTAGACTTGGCTTTTAAAGATTTTAATAATAAAGGTGCATAAGTGGGGGTGAGGGGGACAGACAAATAACAGAAAGACCATATGAAGATCAAAAATAATCCTACCAACTTCCTATCTTAGTCATTATTAAAACATTTCAAGGATAGAGTCACCATTGGCAGAAAGAACCACGCTTTCACCAATCCAAATTGCCTCACAATTTGTTTTAGATGTGGTCATTCTGGCCATTGGACCAAAAGCTGCCCAATTAAAGGTTTTCTTTTCCAAAACCGTGCCCAGACTATAAAACAGTTGGTCATTGAAAGAACAATAATCCCTCTTCCAAAAGAGAGGGCCGAGTGAGAGCTGCCATCTTCTCTCCGGTGAGTTCCTAAGCCGGGAACAGTCAGCAGGGAGGCACAGAC
>NW_022196912.1:46743744-46744024 GCF_008632895.1 Mastomys coucha | reverse complement strand
GGGGAAACCGGGAATGGAGAAAGTTACATGTAAATAAAGAAAATATCAAAAAAAAACAAAAACAAAAAGAAAAAAAACATGCACATACGTATACACACACACACACACACACACTCACACAACCACACACACACTGAACTCATTCTTGCAAACACATACATACAACTATAAATAAAATATTTTAAAAGGAATCACATTATATTTTTAAAAATAGGCAGAATCAAGATTTTAACCCAAATTTCAAAATTTCATTCTCTATTCCACCAACCCTATCTTAAAA
>NW_022196912.1:46739714-46741940 GCF_008632895.1 Mastomys coucha | reverse complement strand
AAAAAAAAAAAAAAAAAAAGAGAGAGAGGGCCAACATTTCCCAAAAGCAACCCTAGAGGACAAAAATAATTCTCCTCTTTAGAGTGCATTTTGGGCTTCCTTCAGGAGATTAACAAGCCCCCAAATTGGAACAAACCACATCTCACATCATCCAAATGATCAAACTCTTTATAGCTCTCTCTGTGGCAGATAAAGAATATTACTTTTGTTGTAGATACTGGAGTATCTTATTGTGCCAGGATTTGGGGGTTCATCTTTCCTTCTAAATTCTCCACTCTTGTGATAGATGACATTCTTCACAGCCAATGACAACTCCTTTACTGTCTATTGGTCTAGAAGATCAAGTCTTTAGTCCCTCCTATCTGATTTTGCTCTTCTGTCTTCAAGAGAGACTTATGTAAACTAGGACTAGGTTACATCTATGTCCTGAAGCACTTCAGGCTATTTGTTTTTTAGCCACTGCCCTCTCTGCCAATGCTCTGCCTCCCCTATTCTCTAGTACTCCTTCTTCAATAACTATCCAGGTTCCTTTTGGTCTAGAACACATCAACCCTATGCAAGCCCTTTCACATCTTGCCCATGTCCATAAGATCATTTCCCATAAAAGTCTCAATACCTGTTTATACCTAAGTCTCTTGAGGGACTTCACAAGTCCTTTTTTCCAAGTTTCTAAAATCTAATATTCCTAAGTCCACTAAATATGCCTTACTTTCTCCTTTAAAAGCCAGTTAGTTCTTACCATATGTTTTAAAACTGTAGCTTCATCAATGAAACTATAGTCCTTTTACATCCTGTTGTTACCAGTCCTTAGATTGTCCCTCATGACATTCAGCACTTTATAGTACTAGACCTTAAAGACAGTTTTTTTCCGTTCCCTTATCCTTTGAGTCTTAGGATATTTTCATCATGTGAATGAAAATTCCTGAAAAGAAGCTGTGTCTACAAAGGCAGATAGACTAATAATAATTACAGTGATGGGGGAGGTTAGAATGTTGTAAGTCAAAAGCCTAATTATAATTTATTCTGGGCTATCTTTAGCCTCTTAAATAGTCATTCCTTGTCTATCTTTGTGCTAGAGATAACATTCTATGACTAACAGATTTTAGATCTAATTAATTTAGCTGACCATTATATTCTACAACTCAAAAGCTAAGAATGCCAGTAGATAACCTCTGAGTTCTATAGCTGAGATTTCCCCACTTTGCTGCAAATCAGCTGTCCTATTTTGCTTGTCTTTATTGGCATAATTTGGAACTGTCTTGTTTCTCTTTCTTTCTCCCCCTCTTTCTCTGTTTCTCTCTGTCTCTCTGTCTTTCTCTCTTCTCTTTCTCTCCTCTCCCTCTCTCTGCATGTGTGTGCTTGTGTGTGTGTTTTTGGAGACACACACACACACACACACACAGAAAGAGAGAGAGAGAGAGAGAGAGAGAGAGAGAGAGAGAGAGAGAGAGAAAATGAGAGACTTGGTTCAAATATAATCAAATGGAGAAAGAATCATATTTAAATGAGTTCTAGAAATGAGTCTTCTGAGGCCAGCAACACCCTCCCAAGACTTGGTGGATAGCATCCACAACTACAGTATACCATGAGCAAGAACTTGGCATATAAATTCCATACCTTAATTTTTGTCTTTAAAAATGTGTCTCTTGACCAGTTTGGACTCTGACAATTCCCTTTGGCATGTTTCCTGGGATGTTCTACACTATTTAGACCATTTTTAAAAAGACATCATAGAATTAGGATATGGAAATGAGGTCCATATTCATGTATTCATATAAGGAATGAGGACTCTTTTTTTTTTTTTTTTTTTAGGTATTTTCTTTATTTACATTTCAAATGATATCTCCTCGGCTGGTTTCCCCTCCGGAAAAAATAAACAAACAAACCCTGTTCCCTCCCCCCTTCCCTCTCTCTGTTCACCAACCCACCCTCTCCCACATCCTGGCCCTGGCAGTCCCCTACACCTGGGGATAGAGCCTTCACAGGACCAAGGGCCTCTCCTCCCATTGATGACCGACTTGGCCATCCTCTGCTACATATACAGCTGGAGCCATGAGTCTCACCATGTGTACTCTTTGGTTGGTGGTTTAGTCCCTGGGAGCTCTGGTGGTATTTGTTAGTTCATATTGTTGTTTGTCCTAAGGGGCTGAAAACCCTTCAGCTCCTTGGGTCCTTTCTCTATCTCCTTCATTTGGGGACTGTCTTAGTCAGGGTTTCTATTCCTGC
>NW_022196912.1:46739546-46739704 GCF_008632895.1 Mastomys coucha | reverse complement strand
GTGATAACTCCAGCCTGTGTCAAGTTGACATACAAAACCAGCCAGTACGGGGACCCTGTGCTCAGTTCAATGGATGGTTGTGTATTAGTTGGGCACTGGCAGAGCCTCTCAGGAGACAGCTATATCAGGCTCCTGTCAGCCAGCACCTGCTGGCATCC
>NW_022196912.1:46737178-46739359 GCF_008632895.1 Mastomys coucha | reverse complement strand
TTCAGTCTCTGCTCCATAGTTTGTCTCTGCAACTCCTTTGATGGGTATTTTGTTCCCCCTTCTAAGAAAGAATGAAGTATCCACACTTTGGTCTTCCTTCTCCTTGAGTTGCTTGTGGTTTGTGGATTGTATTTTGGGTATTCTGAGCTTCTGGGCTAATATGCATTTATCCGAGAGTGCATACCATGTGTGTTCTTTTGTGATTGGGTTACCTCACTCAGGATGACAGTCTCCAGATCCATCCATTTCCCTAAGAATTTCATAAATTCATTGTTTTTAATAGCCAAGTAATACTCCATTGTGTAAATGTACCACATTTTCTGTCTCCATTCCTCTGCTGAGGGACATCTGGGTTGTTTCCAGTTTCTGGTTATTATAAATAAGGCTGCTATGAACATAGTGGAGCATGTGTCCTTATTACACATTGGAGCATCTTCTGGGTATATGCCCAGGAGTGGTATAGCTGGGTCCTCTGGTAGTACTATGTCCAGTTTCCTGAGGAACCACCAAACTGATTTCCAGAGTTGTTGTACCAGCTTGCAATCCCACCAGCAATGAAGGAGTGTTCCTCTTTCTCCACAACCTCACCAGTATCTGCTGTCACCTGAGTTTTTGATCTTAGCCATTCTGAGGATTCTGTTGACTCAAAGGCAGCACCTGCACTGGTAAGCAAGGACAAGGAGCAATATTCACCCAAAAATTCTTTAATCACTCACACTTCATGCACAGTTCTGGGCTTTTAGAATCTGGGAATGGTGGTGTATTCTTTTGCCACAGTCTTCTGTTTCAGTTATCTCACGAACATAATTATATCATTGAGCGCTTACTACATTGAGAGTTATCATGCACTCGACACAAATTATTTGATATAAATAACTCTTATTTCATGTCTGTCTCAGAATTATTGAGACATGAATAATGATCAAGAAAAAGTTGTGGAGAAAAGGATTTATTTGGTTTATACTTCCACAACATAGTCTATCATTGAAGCAAGTCAGGGCAGGAACTTGAATGGGGCAGGGACTTAGAGGCAAGAGCTGATACATAGGCTCTGGGGGAGTGTTGTCTGCTGACTTATTCATTATGGTTTGCTCAGATAACATTTTTATAGAACCCAGGACTCAAACCAGAAAGTAATGAGGATGTCCACTCTCACGATGCCTTGTTTAATATAGTACTTGAAGTTTTAGCTAAAGTGATAAGACAAATGAAAGAGATAAAGATGATACAGATAGGAAAGGAAGAAACTGAAGTATGCTTATTTGCATCTGATAAGATTTTATACACTAAAACAGCTCTTAATTGAAAGGAAAAGATATGTTTTGTTGCCTCAGATAGTCCCTATCAACAAGAGATATTTTCCTTTTATTCTTTCACTACAAAGTTGCTTTTACTGACTTTTAGTTTATGACATTAATCACTTAACACTAAAAATAAAGGGACAAAGATATTTTTGTTGAGTAGTTGCTCAACTGTGTAGCCATGGGATGAGAGAAACCTCTATGACCTCCCTCCCAGACTTTCTCTCTAACCAAAATGAGGACAGGTAAGATTTTCTCTGGCCATCATTTCTGAATAGAGAGACTGGAATCAGGTTAATTCACAGTCTCTTTCATCCTAATCTAGAATTGCTTGAGTTGAGAGTTTTTGAGAAATATTCATTAAAATATGTGAAACCAACTCAAAAGAATGTTGGGAGTGCGTGGTTCTATATTGGGATGCTGACCTTGCTGATCATTAGCATATCTGAGTGGTACAGCACCTTTCATGCTGCTGAGAGTAAACTTTATTCCTCTATGATGTTCTGATACCACAGAGCTCTTCATTTAGTGAATCTGGGTGTTGTGTAGCTTTTTAGTAAGCATTCATATTCTTTTTTTTAAAGATTTATTTATTATTATACATAAGTACACTGTAGCTGTAGGGGGCATCAGATCTCATTACAGATGGATGTGAGCCACCATGTGGTTGCCGGGATTTGAACTCAGGATTTTCGGAAGAGCAGTCAGCACTCCTACCCACTGAGCCATCTCACTAGCCCCAGCATTTATATTCTTATGTTCTTTTTATTCAAAATATCTAATGTCAGAGCAGGTCATTCCTGAAGACTATTAAAACTCACTGTTCAGCCTGTTAAAACTCACTGTTCAGCAAAACTGACTTGAAACTACATCTTTTTTG
>NW_022196912.1:46727716-46735885 GCF_008632895.1 Mastomys coucha | reverse complement strand
CTCTTTTACAATGATTGTAAAAGCCTCATGTCATTATTAAAGAAATACACTCAGATTTTACACCACTCATGTGCAGTCTGTTTGTCAAAGCCGAATCCCGTGCCCACCTGGTCAGAATTCCTTGTCCCGCGGAACAGGGACCCCGCGAGAAATCCCGGTCAGAGGCAAGTATGAAGAAAAAGCATAAGAAATACTCTCTGTCTGTCTGTCTGTCTGTCTGTCTGACTGTCTGTCTGTCTCTCTCTCTCTCTCTCACACACACACACACACACAAACACACACATTCCTTAAAGACACAGAATTGGAAACCATAATATAGAAGCAAAAGACCACAGGGACAAAAATACCAAAACAAAGCAACATGAGACAAAGTTTACAAAAATACTATTGTGCTTGTTTTTGTGTTGTTCATCTGGGCATGGGGCCAACTCTTAGGTGTGGTTTATATATCTGGTTAGAGTCCATTGGAGAAGACTAATTTTCCTTTGCAAGCAGTTGTTAATTAGAGATAGCTTATTGGTTAGAAACGGAAGCTTCTTTCCATTCTCCGCTCCCGTCTGACCTCCTCATCACCTGGACCTGTGCCGTGGTCTCTGTGAATTCATCTGTATGTCAATACTATTGTATGTAGAAGATACCTCTTAGTCATCCATCCCCTCGGGGTCTTAGACTCTTACTGCCTCCTCTTCTGCATAGTTCCCCGAGCCCTAAGGAGAGGGATTTGATGAAGACATACTTAAGACATATATTCTGGGGCTGGAGAGATGGCTCAGTGGTTAAGAGCACTGACTGTTCTTCCGAAGGTCCTGAGTTCAAGTCCCAGCAACCACATGGTGGCTCACAACCATCCGTAATGAGATCTGATGCCCTCTTCTGGTGTACAGAAGAGACAGCTACAGTGTACTTACATATAATAAATAAATAAATCTTTAAAAAAAAGACATATTCCAAAGTCTCTCACTCTGTACACATTGTCCAGTTGTGGGTCTCTGTATTAATAATGCCTGTGGTGCTTTGAACAAAATGACCCCCATAAGGCCATAAGGAGTAGTACTGTTAGGAGTGGTGGACTTGTTGGAGTAGCTATGGCTTTGTTGGAGGAAGTTCATCACTGGGGGTAGGTCTTTGAGGTCTCAGAAGCTCAACACCTACTGGCTCAGTTCTTTTCCTGGTGCTTATGGGTCAAGATGTAAAACTTACAGCTCCTTCGCTGAAAGTTTTCAGCTCCAGCACTATGCTTCGCTCCATGATGATTAGTGGGCTAAACCTCTGAACTGCAAGCCAGCTCCGATTCAATGTCTTCCTTTATAAGAGTTACAGTGTTCATGGTGTCTCTTCATAGCAATAGAGCAGTCACTAAGTTAGTTCCCTTTTACAGCAAGAGGAAGCCTTTCTGATAGATGAGTGTGACACTGATCTATGGGTATAACAGGATGTCATTAGGAGTTATTTTATTGGTATGTTCCTTTAGTAGAATAAGAGAATTTGGTTTTCCTCTAAGAGTGTGGCCTATCTAATCTTAGATTAGACCTAGGTTCCTTATCATACAGTGGGGATTGTAGATGGCAGGGTATGTAGCTGGGTTGGTACACTACCTTTCTACTCTGGTGACATGCGGAGAACCTTCCAGTAGCATGAACACTAGTCAGTAAGAGTCAAGGCTGTCTAGTAAGGCACCAGTGTTGGGAGACATTTTGCCTCCTTCTATATAAGTTTGTCTGCTAGGCAGGGTCAAAGCATGTCAGGGTTTGCTGGCCTGGCAGGCTGTTCTGCAAGCAGGCAGATTTCCTGGCCTGCTGACTCGTGGAATGATAAGAGGAGATACATTTGAGGCTCAGGGTGAGGGGCTGAACATTTTAATAACCAGTTCAACTTTTCCATATTTTATAAGTTATGTAGATGTTGTCTTCAGCAATAGGTCCTTAACCATCAGTTTGCAAAGAGCAGTCAATAGTGATAACCTCGACTACTTCTTTCCCACTCTGATCTCCTTTTGTGGTCTTATTGCTCTATCTAGAACTTCAAGCACTATATTGAACAGATAAGGAGAGAGTTAGGCAGCCTTGTCTTGTTCAGGATTTTAGTGGGATTGTTTCAAGTTTCTCTCCATTTAATTGAATGTTGGCTATGTTCAGGTATATGCCTTGCATTCCTGATCTCTCCAAGACTTTTAACATAAGGGAGTGTTGGATTTTGTTGAAGGCTTTTTCAGCATCTAATGAAATGATCATGTGGGGTTTTTTTTTTTGTTTGTTTATATAGTGGATTTCATTGATGGATTTTCGTATAGAAAAACTATCTCTGCATCCCTGGTGTAAAGCCTACTTTATTTAGTAAATGATGGTTTTGATGTGTTCTTGGATTTGGTTTGTGTGAATTTCACTGAATATTTTTGCATTGATGTTCATACGCGACATTGGTCTGAAATTCCAGGCCTCTATCCCTCAATGAATGTTTTTGAATGATTGATAAATGAATGAGTGCATGGGTACAAATACATAATAATTTATAAAAATATGTGATCAGAGTTAAACTTGTTATTTCACTAGGGATTGAATTTAAGACTTTGTGTATGCAAGACAAGTGACTAACATTGAGTTGTAGCTCCAGCCATTTTTGTATTTTGTATTTTTGAGACAGTTCACCAAGGTGCTCAATTTGGCCTTGCATATGCTCTTTGGCTTAGGCTAGTTTTGAACTTGTAATCTTTTTGCCTCAGTCTGCTAAGTATCTGAGGTTGCAGGCCTTCTCTACTGGGCATAATGAAACTGTATGTTTAAGAGTAGTCCTGTTTATAGACAAGAAGCCAAAATGCATTCCCTGTACTCACCAGATCTGGGAAGGCTGGTTCCAAGAGTAAAGAATACATAAGGATTTTCGAGAAGGTAATGGGAGGTTCAGAGCCAGACTACAGTCAGATGGCTCGGGTTGGGCCACAGAAAATTTATGAGAAGCTTACAGAGACTAGAGAGACATGGGAATTTTATGGAACTGTAAGTACATTCTAGATACAGAAGATGGTTTAAATCATACTGATGTAGCAATAATGGTAAAATAAACTTCAGTGTGAAAGATAAACAATGAGACAGCAAGAAAACAGTGTCAGGGATTCAGACAGTAGTCAGCAGGATCCTGGCAATGTGAAAACATAGGCAGGGAAAGTAACTTGGACGACTTTAAAGACATAAGTCACGAAGGACGATGTCCTTATTTCTCAGCTTGACATTGTAATGTAGGAAATCAAATTGCTGGGGCAGAGGGCATTTTTGTACTCTTAGAAGATAGAAATACAAATTTAGAAGCATAGATTACAGTACTATTTTTGGTGGACTGAGAAATCATTTTGAATTCACGGGATCTTTTATCTTCAGAACAAAATTAGGGAGGACTCTGAGGCAGTCCTAGGGAGACACAGGTGCATTGTGGGTCTGGGAAAGGGAGGGAGCATCTGGACTCTGTCAGTTACTCTTCTTTAGCACCATGGTAACAAATCCTCCTGAATTCCTTGGCACAGCTGTCTCAGGACTCCACTGAACAATCTGGATATTTAGCAAGGTGCTGTGAAGTTTTTTTTTTTCCTCAGATCTGTCTAAACACTATAAACTCCAATTCTGAAGTCTCATTTTACTGTAACTGTTGGTGCCAAGGTTTCAAATTATGGCTTACTTTGGGAGATCTTTTAAATACTAAAATAACTTTGTCTGAGAAAAGACTTTTTTTTTTAAACTCTAGAATGATTCTAGTGCACAACCTATTTGAGAACAACTGGTCTATTCATCACCCATGTAATGAGTAACTTGTCAAAATGTTGTTTGTCCACAATCTAAAGTATTTGCTTGTATCATCCAAATCTCTACTTATCCTTGCTTCATAAGAGCAACCTGAGTCAAGGGCATGTTATCTTTCCTCAGCTGAATTCATACCGGCTTCTTGTCAGGCCCCAACTCCAAAAGTTTCCCAAACTTACCAAATAGCCCGACTGGCTGAAAACCAAGAGTAAATGATCAGAGCTTGTGGGAGATGCTTCAGACTCTAGTCATAACAGGTGCTAGGAACAAGCAGGAAGGATTTGGCTGGACAGTGTGGGAGGTGATGGCCAGACCTAATGTTTTAGGTACTATGTATGGTGTAATTACTGTTTTCTATTTTTTGCATCTTAAAATAGTTAAATTGATATGAGCTAAAAATAAGTTCTGAACTTTTTAAAAGAAGTAATAATAGCTTTATCTCTGAAAATAAATTAAATCAAAAAAAGACACTTACTTGTATTAAAGAAGAATTTTGTAAGCTCTTTTGTAGCTCATCCTTCATTCATTGAAAAACTCTGACTAAGCACCAATCACAAGGGCAATCTGCTACCTCCTCATTTTGGTTGAGATCTAAAGTGAGGGAGTCTGATTTGAAAAGGAAAGACATAACTCACTTTGTATAACTATTTCTGTTTCTTATCCCTTGAAATTATAAAAATCATGAAATCAATTATGGACAGAAGAAACAACAGAAAACATATAAAGACATGATACATTAATGGCAAAGAGAAATGTGAACAGAAAGATATGTAAAGGAATCTCTGAAAGATACAAATCAAATGACATTTGACTTTAATGAAATACGGTACAGGAGAGGAAAGATTAAACAAAGCAGTCACATCCTGCGATCAAGGGTGTCCACCCATAGGCGTGGATGGTCTCATCATATTGCACATATACTTAAGACCACATCCTTAAAAGAAGAAATCTAAAATCTAAATACCCAGTTACAATGGGGTGACATTTACAGTATAATCACATAATAAATAAAGTTACACCTAAGGTGAACCAATTGCTGCCATAAGTAACAAGAAAAGTTCATGCCAGGATGCATGATGGCTCAGGAAATTGCATCCCCAGAGTCCCTGGGAATTGTATACCAAGTAGGCAACTCCACAAAAGCACATGTAAGGTCCCTAAGCTCCCTAAGTCCAGTGAGCATCCTTCCTCACTCCAGGCAGGAAGGCTTCAATTCAGAGAAAAGCAGTACACAACACTCCTCCTGTGCCATGGGTACCCAGCAGACACCTAAGGAAAAAGGAAGCTACACTGCCGCTGCAATCTCCCACTTGTGTTATGGTAAAGAATGGAATTCATTTCTGCAGGTGGGAGATAGATAAGTCCTTGTCTCCTCTCGTGAGAGTTAATCCAGCTGAGCAAGCCAAAGACCTGGCTAAAGAACCATCCCTCAGGAAGGCAGGCCTCCAGGAAGAAGGCAGGTTCATATTAAGATAGTGTAGTTTCCCCAGAATTCCAATTTTTCTGGAACAGTCTCTAAGCAGGGCCATGAGGTGTTTGGCTAGATCTGCCCACTTTCCTGAATGAACTACTCTCTCCTCTTTTCTGTCTCCTTTTTAAAAGATGGTGACCACAGTCTAAATATGCTTCCCTTAGTACTTGGTGTTTTCTTATTCTCTCTCTATAAAGACCCTTCCCACCATCTGGCTGAAGTCCATGTTCACTTATTCAAATGACATGGCTTTTTTTTTCCTTCTCTATTTTCCTCCTTCCAGAAGCTTAGAATTGATTCGTCCTGGGATTTGTTTTCTCTTTTAAAGTCTAAAAAAAAGTCTCCAAGCTTGTGTTTAAATTTATTTGTTCTTAAATTCTTTTGTTAATGAGACTAAGGATCCCAAGAGAGATTCCTGGATTGCCTGGTATCACCTGTACTCTGGGATGTTAAGTTACATATATCATTAGTGGCTACTAGTAGTACAATGCTTGTTGGTCAAACTCTAGATGTGTTACATGGAAGTACAACTATTGGATCCCAATGGTGTTCCAGGCAGTAGACACTTTTGAAACCTTGCTTTCCATTGTGAGATGCCAGACTCCTTCAGCCGTGGGCAGATCTTTCAGCTAATGCTCAAATCCTCCACCCTATGAGTCTTACTGATGGCTCCTGTCAGCAAGTGACACAGAAAGGCATTTGAGCTCCTAGACACCTGGGAAGAGAGTCTCAGTGAGGGATTTTCTGCATGGGGTTTACCCATGGGCATGCTGGGCATGCTTACAAGGGTGAAGGTAATGAAGGTAGTGGATGTGGGAAGAGTATACGGGAGTGGAGAAATCAAGCTGAGCAAAGACAAACAAGCAGGTGAGCATGAATGCATTCCTTTCTCTCTTGACTGTGGATGTGGCATGACCAGCTATATTAAGGTCTTGCTACCTTGACTTCCTTGCTACAATGGACTTAAAACTGGAGTTAGGAGATAAAATAATTCCCCTTTCTTCTATGTTGATTTTGTGATTTTATCACAGCAATAGGAATGAAGCTCTACAGTTTTGCTCTAGAACTCGAAAATGACTGCAATTTTGTCAACAGATTTCAGCTTGCTTGGTTTTAACAAGACGAAATATCCAAAAGAAGAACAAACGTCTGATAAGATTTGACCTGAGGATGCCCAGGCTCTACTGCATCTAGAGCATGCACCAGGAGAGTGACAAGCACCATGGTAAAGTGACAGCATTATTACTATCCCAGTTGATCTGGAATGGCTTCTTCATGCTGCCAATAAATGCATTAACATAAAGTAATGCACAGAAAATATTTTAAAATTTTTTTCTATTACATTTTATAGTGTTTGTGTGCACCAGCACACATGAGTATGTGTGTGTCCATACCACAGCATATGTGTAGTGGTCAAGAACAACTTTATGGAATAGGTTCTCTCTTTCCAACCCATAGAGCCTGGAGATCAAGATCAGACTGCTTTACTCACTGAGCTACCTTGCTAGCTCTGCACTGAAAACCTTATGACAAATTATGTGTGATATTACATTTGCAAAAGGTTAAATAATTCCAGAAGTAGTCCAAAAGTGTATTATTGTTCATTATTATTATTGTTGTTGTTGTTGTTAATTATTATTATTTACATGGAACACCTGAGCTAACTTTAGGGTATCCATGGAGACCACAATCATGTGAGACACAAAGGAAACTGCCATAATATTGTTTGACTACAGTGTGTTTCTTCTGGGTGGCCAACGGTGCTCCTGGTGGCTATGACAATGCTACATTGTTTTAAATCTTAAAATCCTAATTGTTGGAATTCCTAAATAGCTAGGATTTAGTAAATGATGTCATTTTTCTTTTTTGGTAATATAAGGACTCTGAAACCCCCCCAAAGATACCTGGATCATTCCATTCTCCGCCCTCTTCCCAGGCTCTGAACAGGTAGCAAGGCTAAAGCATGACAAGTGAAAATTTGTTATGAAGTCACACTGGGATGATGGCTCTTAGTGGCCCAGAGTGTTGCAATTTAGAACATGAAAACAGAATCACTAGTAAAATAAGATCAGTATTCTTGCACTTTGCCCTTTGGGATTCAGTGTAGGAAGCCCCATGACTCCAGGGTTTGAGTACATGAAGATACCAGATCAAATAAACTTACGATTATCTGGATGGCTCCTTAGCCCTATTCTGCCATCATGTGGCCAGATGTAGAATGTCCTCTGAGGAACTACTTTTTTTTTTTTTTTTTTTTTTTTTTTTTTAAACATTCCAGGGACTGAAGGATTACCCCTACTCTAAGATGTGGCTGTATGCTCCTGTACCAGACATCACTATCAAAATTGAGAAAGAATCACAGCTTCCAACATGTATACCTGTGAAGTGCACCTGTGACTGAGAGCACCTGAATATTTCAAAAACATTTGCCAAATTAGACAGACATAAAGAAAGTGGAAAGAATATCTTTTTTGACCCACCATGAGCACTTCCATAGAAAGAAGACAAAAACATGTGATGGGAAAGCTATGGCTTTATTCAGGGTTCTTCCCATGGAAACATTTTGACAAAACTTCCTTAGTGTTGTGAAGAAGGCTGTGGCCTATATACCAGTTCCCCACTTGTCCCTCAGATCGCTCCATCCTGGACTTGACCTCTGACATGTAGCTGGACCTTGGGAGACAAAAGGAGCATCTAAGACAGAACCCACTCCTATTGAGGCCAGGAGGGAGGATGGTGTCCTGACAACTTTATAGGTTTCTGCTGTTGTGTTTACAGTGTTTTTCTTGGTGATAACCACTTGAAAACACAACTGAAGACATCCTGGTTCCTAGAAAAAGCACAGCTGCTCATGGCTGCTGCCTCTACAGTCCCCCTCCATTTGCAAAGTCCCTTTTAAACACACACACA
>NW_022196912.1:46710018-46727621 GCF_008632895.1 Mastomys coucha | reverse complement strand
AGGAGCATACACCTGGAACTTCCACTTATGGGCGCCTCTGGTGACCGTGGATCCAATCTAAGTTGTAGCATCTTCTCACCAGTACTAAGCCTTCCTGTGTCTGTTGACCAGACTCCATCACTCAAGGAGAACATTTCACCCTGCTTCCTACCATATTTCTTGGAGTTTCCATTGAATATCCTCTTCCTAGAGAGTCAGTGAGGCATATGGGCACCGGCCCCCTTTACTTCAGTTTCACTATTCTTGGTATCTTGAGTTATATACACTTGTGTGTCTATCTGGATTCTAACTGGTAGATATTCACTCACTCTTTTTTTTTTTTTTTTTTTTTTTTTTTTTTGTGAGGTTTTTGGGGTGGGAGGAGTCCACTGGTATCCAATCACTACACACATTGTTAATGACTTTGAGCCATCACGCCTTTCTTTTCCTGGTGTTGCCATCAACTTCAGCTCAGGAGGATTTACTTTCACCTCGCTCTCCCTGCCACTTTCTCATTTATTGTTCTCACCCCTTCTTGGGTCCAGAACTGTGGTCATAAATCCCTATTCTGAAGACAAAAACCTACAGTAGAGAGAAAAAGCAGTAAGCAATTTGTTTAAAAATCCCTGTGGTATATAAATTTGCTGTTGTCCTTAGTATTTTGGCTTTTCAAAAAGCCTTTAAACAGATAAGACCGGAGAACTGGAGAACATCCTTCAGTTTCTCAAATAGAATCTACTAGTCAGACTCAGTGGGTAGCAAAGAAAGCAAGTCCAGTTTTGACTTGTGCTAGGACATCAAACTGATTTTTCTTATTCTATATGCATAGAAAGTTTTTGGAATTGACTGTTTTCTTTGCTGCCTTAGAAATCCTCATCCTGAGATTTTTTGGTCTTGACCGGCCGGGGCTATTAGGCTGGTCTCCGGTGACTCCTAGCCCTGAGCCTTGATACCCTTGAAAGAGCTTTGAGCGCGTTGGGTCCCCGGTGTGCGGGGTCCCGGGTGTGTGTGGTTGTCTAGCCTGCAGCCGGGGTCCTCCAGCCCTGCGGGGATGGAACGGACAGAGCTGCTGAAGCTCCGGACCCTGGCCGACCTCATCCGCATCTTGCACGAGCTCTTCGCGGGGGACGAAGTCAACATGGAGGAGGTGCAGGCTGTACTGGAAGCCTAGGAGAGCAATCCCGCCGAGTGGGCTTTGTATGCCAAATTCGATCAATGCAGGTATCCTCGAAATCTTGTGGATCAAGGAAATGGGAAGTTTAATCTGATGATTCTGTGCTGGGGTGAAGGGCACGGCAGCAGTATTCAGGATCACAGACTCCCACTGCTTTCTGAAGCTGCTGCAAGGAAATCTAAAGGACCCAGTGTTTGACTGGCCTGACAAAAAATCCAAGGAGATGATCAAGAAGTCTGAAAGAACCCTGAGGGAAAACCAGTGTGCCTACATTAATGATTCCATTGGCTTACATCGAGCAGAGAATGTCAGCCACCCAGAGCCTGCCATGAGCCTTCACTTGTACATACCTGCCATGCCTTTGATCAAAGAACAGGGCATAAAAACAAAGTCACCATGACATTCCACAGCAAATTCGGAATCAGGACTCCATTTCCAACTTCGGGTTCACTGGAGAACAACTAGGGCCTATCAGACCCTTCGAAGTTTTGCTTCTGGGTCCTCTGAATGTTTTACCTTGGACAGAGAGGCCAACCACCATTTGCTGTCCAGTTACACAGTTAAATAAGTCCATGCTCAGTTCTACTGCAAAGTGTGTGTACTAAGGAAGCTATCTATACAGGAGAAAAATCCCACTAAAGAAAAGTCACTTGATTTTTAATGACCAAGTTCTTTTGTCTTCTAACTCTGCTTGTGGGGGTTGCCCATGGAAACTCTACTGAGGGTGGAGTATGGTTTAGGTGGGGTTTTTCAGCTTTAGGAAACACTCTGGTCTCTGAACTCTAATAATAAGTAAAAATAAGAAGGCACAAATTATCATATATCTGTTTTACCTGGAAGCCTAAATGTAGAAATCTTTAATATACATTGTATGTTCTTAATATTTGACAAGATTTTTTTTTCCCAACCCTATTTGACAAATTCCTATGCTGTGGACACTAGGGATGCATAGAGCAGCTTGGTGCTTGGTAGTGAATGGCACGGGGTTAGAAATGTGCATTAAACCCAGACCTCCTGCAAACGAAAACTGAAACTCATGTGTAATGTGTGCCTCCATTTTGAGCTGCCACCAAAATTGCCAAACAACTTTAATAAAACTGGAAAAGGAAAAAAAAAAAAAGAAAAAGAAATCCTCATCCTACCAGCATATTACAAAATTTTCACACATTCAAAACAAGTGTCTTTTTAAAATTTTAACATACTGTCCCTGTAAATATGGCTGATGATGTTCAACGCCACAGTAAACAGTTGAAAAGAGCTACATATCACAAAGCTAAACTTCTAAGCCAATGTTTTAAATCTGTTTACTGTACTCCCCCTCCCCAATGAAGGCTCAATTACATAAACCCAAGTGTTTAACGTTTCAGAGTCATATGGCAACCACACTTCTTGGTTTGAAGACAGGCAACCATTAAAGACTTAAGTTACATTCATGAGGAAAAGCCATGTGAACATGCCTGTGATTTCTGTAATCAAGGATCAAATCCATGGGTTCATGTTGAAAGGTGGTCACCTTCAGGTGCATGTGATGACTCATTGGAATAAGAGGAGTTGCTCTGGAGACCAAGAGCCTTTTTGGACAGTGCATCAGACACAATGTTTAGTTTGGTGGTCTTCAGCAAGATCTCAGGAAGCTTTAGATACATATTACTGAGTATGTTCCATGTTTTGTGACATGAAATTCACAAAACAGCCCTACACTTCCTCCCTGCTGATGTCATCGTCATAAGGTAGAGATCCCAAGAGTAGTTTCCTAACGGTCTCAGTACCAGAAAACCCCCTAAACAGCAACACCTCAACATCTCAGAATGAAAAGTTAGTTTGCAGTTCAGAGACCAAAGAATGGAATATTTCCCAGTTGTAACATTTTGTTATGTACTAGCACAAATGTAGCAAGTTGAAGATGCAATTACAACATGCCTAGTTAGGTCTCCTTGAGCAGTTTTTTGATGCTAACAAAGTATGAAATACAATATCAAATTCTGAGTGCATCATGCAGGAGAAACCTTGGTGTGAGATGGCTGCTCTTTTTGTAACACCAGAAGTATTATTCATGAAACAAACAAAAGATTGAGCTTCCTTAAAACTAAGAACTGTTTTTCAAAAGGCAGTACTAAGAAAATGCAAATAAGCTACAGACTGTGAGAAAATGATTTGTAGGCATGTATGAGTAAGTATGTTGTCCTTGGAAGGGTTACTACTGCTGTGAAAAACACCATAACCAGAAGCAAGTTGGGGAGAAAAAGGTTGACTTGGCTTATATTTCCACATCACTGTTCATTACTGAAGGAAGTCAGGACAGGAACACAGAGCAGGAACCTGCAGGGAGGAACTGATGTAGAGGCTCTGGAAGGATGCTCCTTATTGGCTTGTTCAGCTTTCGTTCAGAACCCATGACCATCACCCACAGCCTATCAAACATCAATTAGGAAAATTCCTAACAGGCTTGCCTACATGTCAGTTTTATGGAGGCATGAATTTAGCTTATGTCAAGTTGACATAAAATTAACCTTCACAGACGCACATAGAATAAAGTGAAAATACAATGTATGAAAGAGTTAATAAAATGTTTTAAATAAATGTGAGGGGAGCTAAATGTGAGGGGAACTTCTGTGACCTTCTGAGCTTTTTCAGGTCCATATATGCCTACAGAAAGAACTAAATATAACATTCTTATCTATTAACATCACGGTACAGCTAAAGATTTTAGAGACGATTAAAGAAAAACTTACCACTAACAAGCCAACACTTTTTCAGAGATGAGAGGAAGCTTTCTCATAGTAAGCGCCTGAAAAAAAAATGTATTCAAGAGAGGAAAAAGACCACAGCCATCTATATAAAGTCTATACTGAAGTTACCCCAAATCATTTTGCAAAGTCCTGGCTCAATAATCTCAGAAGTGTGCAGCATGGCCAAGTCACTAATTTTCTGCCTTGAGTCTGAGTGCATGCTTGCTAAGGAATATCTTGAGATTCTGCCACCAGAGGGTGCCAGGAGACTTAGGAAAACAGGAATAGAGCGGTCTGTGGGCCCTTGTGGATGGACACCATGATCTTAGACTTTTTTGTGTGAAAGTAACATAAAAATAACATAAAATGCCATAAAATAACAAAAAATACACGTTTGAAACAAGCAGAGGCTAGTTTTTCTTCCATCACTGCAGAAAACCTGGGGTCCTGGTGCCTTAAGGAGCTTAGATAGGACTGCTGTGGTCCAATCTTTAGTGTTTACTTAGCATGTACAAGGCCCTAGTTCCACTCCCAGACCATAAAAGAGTAATGATCCTTGTTGTGATAATGATAACAGTATTGTGATAGTTAAATGATCCCTGAAGTGTGTGTTACTATTTATATTTAAATGTTTAAGCCTGTGACTCTACTTTTAGTTATAAAACAAACAAACCACCACCTCAACAAAAAGAAACCCCAAATTCTCCAACTCAAAGTGAAAAGACCAAAATATCACTCAGGGTATCTCTTTCCCTCCCCAACAGTCTGTCTAGTTAATGGCCATTGGCAGGTAGAGGATGATTGGCAGGAGACGAAGGTGACTTGGTATTCATACAACATTGAGGGACTTCCGGCAACCTGTAGAAGTGCAGCACAACATTCTGCACCTAAGACTTGACTTGCCATTCAAAAGCCTTGAGGCAGACATCTAAACCAGAGCGATTCATCAAAATCTTGTGATTGGACATGCTATCCTCATGTCTTATAACATGTTCCACTCATCAAATAAGTAAATGGGAGGAGAACCATAGCTATGGGGCAGTGGACCATGCCAGGAAACTTGGTAAGGTTGAACAGGTTGGAAGCCCCGTAACCCAGAGGCGATGGTAGGAGCTTCGCCTGCTTCCAACATGGCCCCTGTAATGTAACTACACTCCCTACATAGGAACGTGACCTATGGTCATGTAGATCAGAACAGAGTTCTCCATGCTAATGAGGTATCTAGAGGCTCTGAGGGTTTACCCGATGAGCTGCCCTTCTTAGATGTTCCTTCCTGAAGAAGGTCTTTAATCTCTGGCCCACCCCGAGGAGGTGATATGCACCCATTTTCTATGATGAACAATCAATAAACAGTTTGGAACCAAGGACTGTCTCTCTCATCAAGAACTGTGCTGAGGAGCATGGAGGAAGCCTTTGCCTACAGAACAGTGCCATCTAAATCTTTCACAGAAGGCTCCTCTGTGCTCTGACTTGCCAACGCTGAGCTAAGCTGGAGTTCCCCATTCCCTCAACCTGGGCTCATCCACACCCTGCAGGCCTCCCCCATTCTTGGCTCCTTTGAGATTTCCAGTGACATCGGGATGTTCAGGAGTTTGGGAGCCCCTGGCCCTGGGCTCCTCCTCCTAGACCCGTGGACTCCTGACCCTCTGTTCCCTACTCCTCTGCATGGTTTCCAGTGGTGACTGGATACTTGGAAGTCAGGGAACCCCAGCTTTGGTCTCCCACATCTTAGACTGTGTTTTTCCACCCCCTGAGTGGTGTGTTGGCGCTTCACTTGAACCTAGCACCCAACACTGGCACAGGATAAATGCAGTCTAGCGTCTGAGCATTTCGGCTGCCCAGCGGTGTTCCCACATCCCACAGGACGTGGAACACAGAACCACACAGAGCCAGAGCATGCCTCTGGATAAATGAAATTGTCTAGAACAAAGTATCACTTATTAGTGTCTGAGAAACTGACTCTCAATGCAAGACTACTAGAGAATCTCTAGTATGACATCACATCGACTTTCCTTATTAGATCATTCAATGAATACCAAGGATGACAAGTATAGATGGGAGCTACAACCACAGGAAAGACCAGAGTTGAGAAGCTGATACAATTATATGTCAAAAAACAAAGTCTCTAGCCACAGGAGAAATAAGGAAGCCTTATATCATTATTCACTTAGTAGTGTTGTTTGATGTTTCAACCTTATGAATGTAACACTTTGGCATGTTCTTGACTATTAGGATCAACAATTGGATATTGGTTGATATTGGTTGGTACTCAAATATCAGTTATTTTACATGTTCAACACATTATTTTGGTGAAAATAGAACACAGTTGATTCAAAACCTGCCAGCAAACAAGGAAGAAGCAAGATATGAAAGGTTTTATGAGCACACAATAATGAAAGATTATTATGAACATTTCACTGAAGTCTGAAGTTTACTAAAACACAATCTCCTAAGAGAATCTGAAGTTGGAGCTTTGGGAGAGACTCAAGGTGAACCAATGGAAAAGGAGCAGAGCCAAGAATGATCTATAAACAGAAATAAAAGAGGGAGCAAGGCCACATGCCTAAGAGGTTAGATGTTGCAAGAACTAGTGGAATTAGAGAACATCGTGTGACTAGACTCTCAGCTGACCCAAGAGAACGTCTGTGACACCAATTCCAAGAAGGAAAAACTTGAAATCTTCTGAATGTGAGCAACCAAACCCCATCTTGGAAGAAATCTACACAAATCTACACAAATCTCCATGCTTGGAGTCTGAAATGGATTTATGCCTACATGAAGACATAGGTAGGAAAGGGATGTGTCTGGGGACTACATCAGTAGTTTTCACCTGCACACACATTTGCACACACACACACATGGACACATGCACATAAATTCGCACATGTACATGTGGACACATGCATAGAGCCACACATTCACACATACATTGTTGCACACTTATTCATACCCACAAGTGAAGGGCAAATAAGCAGCATGCTGGCTGGAGGACTGTAGGACACAGGATGATCATGCGCTTTGACATCTTTCCTCTCCTGAGATGGGATTCCATCCACATACTTCCGACCACGTGCTGTTGAATCTACTCAGTCACCTCAAGATGAAAGGATACTTTGGCCATGTGGGCAAATGATTTTTTAAAATCTGTTGTGTACAGTTATCTGAAAATGAGAGAACGGTCTGTGACAGAAAAGACCTACACGCTGGGCACTGAGAGGGCAGGTGCCTGAGGGCAGCTCCCATGGTTTCTGATTCCTACAATAAATGCATGTGAAGAGCAAGACCACTGCAAACCAGAAAATGCACCTGAGGCATAGCTCCTCTTAATATGCATTCACTGCACCCGAAGAAGCATAACACTAGGTATCCTCCTTTGAAAAAATGGATGAAACACACACCTTCCCAATGAGGTTTATTCAGCCTCATTGAAATTTTCATTAAGTATTTCTTCCCTCCCCTTTCATGTCTTCTGTTCAAACGGCAGTTACTTCCTATTGAGCGGTAGCATGGTTCTCTTGCAGTAACATCTTGTCTAACTCTGAGTTGGTTGTAGGTTGTAGAAGAATGATATCTTCTGTGTTCTCCTGTATTTCTTTGATGGTGCTATTTATGTCTTTCTCAAAGTCCTGTATCATCACCATGAGAAGTGATTTTATATCTGAATCTTGCTTTTCCAGTGTAATGGTGTATCCAGGACTTGCTATGGTGGGAGAATTGGGTTCTGATGATGTCAAGTGACCTTGGTTTGTGTTGTTTATTTTCTTATGCTTGCCCACCACCATCTGGTCATCTCTAGTGCTACCTGCCCTTGCTAAATCTGACTGGAGCTTGTCCTTCTTGTGATCCTGGTTGTGTCAGAACTCCTCAGAGTCAAGCTGTTTCTGTGACCCTGTGATTCTGGGATCCTGTGATCCTGGGCTTGTTAGAACACCTGGGAGTGGAGCTTCCTCTGTGTGTTGTGCGACTGGCTGCGGAGCTTGCGCCCAAGGTCTGCTCTGGACACCAGCCCAGACAGACCGGAAGGAACCTGAGTCACTGGACTGGCGGAGTTCCTGTGTGCCTGGTCCTGCTGGTCCCGGATGGCATCTTCTACCCCTCAAATATGTTGATTTCTCCTTCTCATGGCCAATACTGAAGCACCAAGAGGCTAGGCTCTGGCCCAGATGTGGTAGAATGAAGCTGCAGTTTTTTTTTGTGAGCCCCATGATAGCCACAATATTGCCCAACATGGTGGCTATTATAACTGTGATCTGACTTTCAGATACCTAAATCACTTCAAACTTTTCATTCAAAGTGGTAGGATCTTCTAGCATTTTATTAACAAAGTTATGTGTTTTACTATATGTTATTAACATGTTATATGTTATTAACAAAATTATAAGTTTTGGAAATATAAAAAGAAGGAGGAAGAGGAGGAAGAAAAAGAGGAGGAGGAGGAAGAAGAGAAGAGAAAGAGGAGGAGGAGGATGAAGAGGAAGAGGAAGAGAATGAAGAGGAGAATGAAGAAGAAGAGAAAGAGGAGGAGGAGGAGGAAGAGGAGGAAGAGGAAGAGAAAGAGGAGGAGGAAGAGGAGGAGGAAGAGGAGGAAGAGGTAGAGGAGGAGGAACAGAAAGAGGAGGAGGAGGAAGAGGTAGAGGAGGAGGAACAGAAAGAGGAGGAGGAGGAGGAAGAAGAGGTGAAGGAGGAGGAAGAGAAAGATGAGGAGGTATCTGTTGTTGAAACACTATGGCACCTGCTGAGAAAGTATTCCACAGAATCCTTGTACACTGGGGTCACTAATGGTGACTGAATATAAACTCTGTAGCTAATGCTTCCACAAGAATAAGAACATAGAGCAGTAATCCCACTTGCAAAGAGTGTGAACATTCAAAATCTTGTGTCCTCAGTTGTGCCTGTCTGATTTTAGAGAAAGTACAAGTCATATGGGGAGAGGGTTCAAGCCTTTCTGCATGGGGAGGGAGAAGGTTCCAAGAACAGACAAGGGAACACACCAGCCAGCACTTGAAAGCTGTAGGAATTGAAGTACCAGGGATGAGGGTAGCTACTGTGAGATACCATGGCCTAGGCTTTATCAATACTTCACACTAAGCAGACTTCAGCCAATGCCACACAGCTCATGCTGTATCTAAAAGTTTCTGTTTCTGAAGTTCTTTGAGAAAACAGGGACAAGGAACTTGCCTGCAGGCATGACCACCCAGAAGGCCAGGCCAGCAAATCTCTGCACCACCACTTGCTCTTAAAACTGTGTTTAGATTTTATAGATTTTTGCTAGATTTTGTTATGTGAGCATCATATACCGAAAGGTTTTAATTAAGGATTTTTGAATGTTGAGTGAAGTGTTCACTAGTCTGATTTGTAACATACACACATACACAATTAAACTTGTCAGATAATTTATTTTCTCTAAAAACAAGCCTCTTGTACAAACTGCACATGCAACTTCTATTTAGAATTTAAGGTCACTTGTAGCTTAATGTCATGTAAATAAAGTTCTCCAAAATGCTAAGGTCATTGTTTGGAGTTGTGAACTCTGACAAGCTAAATCTTGTCAGCTAGCTATTAAGCAAACAAAGCCGCTGGCCTGAGAGCTTAGGAGCCAGCTGAAGTACACCTCACTGAGCCATAAGCTCCCAACAACATAGCTGGGGACACAGACACCCACTTCACCTAGGCATTTACGTGTGACAAAAGCAGATATTTCTGTTATGAGGAAAGTTGCAGAAGGGCTGTGTTGATGGAATCTCTGAACAGAGGAAACCTTTAAAGAGTCTGTATTCTCAGAATTAGCTTGATGGAAGTTTCAAATGGAGATGAATCCGAGGCTTGCTCTAGGTGTCAGTCTCCAGGTCCTATTTTCCTGGAACTATAGATATTGATACCTCATACACCCAGCTTTTAAAGAAAGTATCATTAAGTGTGGTTTGTATATGATCTTCCAAAGAGCATGGGTGGGAGCTCTTCTGGAGGAGATAAATGAACACCAGAGTTTCACCACTCATTAATAGAAATGTGACCTGACAGGGGTCAAAAGGTTGCTCAGTGGTCAAGAACAGAGTCTGCTCTTGCAGAAGACCCACATTCAGTCCCCAGCACCACTTTGGGTGACTCACAACCATCCATAACACAAGTTCCAGGGGATCTAATGGCTTCTACACTGCTTGGGTAGCTATCAACTATGCACTCACGCACGCGCGCACACACACACACACACACACACACACGCTTAAAAATAAAGATTAAATTAAAAAAGAAATGTGTCTCAATCATGAATACATTGTTTAATGACATAAAGCTCACATAATCCAATTTGAGAGGATAGACTGTGGCCATAAAATAGTCATTTACCACCCTCTAAAGAGGGCAGCCGGCCACTGAGTCTACAAGCTGCCAGTGAGCTCCCACTCCTGAAAGGTCTCCTTTCCAGAAAGAAAGCTGCACCCGGGCTTACTGATAGCAAATGTAACACAGCAAAAGAGTGGGGTCTTTCATGTCATTCAGAGTGAGGCCACAAACTGCCCATGCTTCTTCCTGCCTGCTTATTTAACAAAGACAGATGTCTTGTTGCCTACAGAGGTGCTCTTAAAGTGCCAATCTCCAGAGACTGGGTCCTGCCTCCAGCCAGGCTACGGAGCCTGGAAAGAGTCTTCTGAAAAGAGCTCTGAGAAGAATTCAATGGCAGCTTTGTCTTGAGGTCAAAGCTCACAGATGAGCTCTACCTGGGTTCCCAAAGTCAGAGACTTTGTTCCAACTGACTAAGCCTCAGGGTAATTCTCTGGGCCTCATTAGGGAAAAAAATGCATACTTCTGCCTTGGGTTCTTACATTTAAAGATTGTCTACTTAGTACCAAGGGGGAGATGACCTATGTCTTTAATAGATTCTTTAATGACTCAGGAGAAATAACACATACCCACAAAAATGAATGGAAACAAAGAATGAAAACATTTAAGTAACCAGTAGAAAGAAGCGGTTGTCTGAGGTTCTCTGAGAAAGTTCTTAAATTTACATCATGATTGAGGGTTATAAAGTCAAGGAAAAGGAAAAATTTAAAGGGAAATAATTAAAGCTGGTAGAATTGAGATCAATAAGTATATACAAACCAAGACATGCACAAAAACAAAGGAACTTTTGTTTCTTGATCAAATGTGACCATATGATTACATGTCAAGTTTTAGAACAGACCTAAGATGCAGGTTTGTCATCTATCCCCATGTAATAATAACCATCAAGAGACCTGCTTGCATTCCACAAAAAAGAGAAATCGTATAGACTAAAGCAATGAATGATGCCATTTTATTAAACTCACCTAGCAGTTTTAATTAGAAAAATCTGAAAGACCCTGCAGGCTTGATGAGGATATAAAAGGGAGGCCTTTGTACTTGCTTCCTCCTGACAAACAGATCTGTGAGCAAAAAGGTGAGCATCCTCAGTCCTACAGACACAGATCTTCACAGTGTCTTCCCTACCCATGTCTCCTTATCCAATAAGATCTACAATGTTTGATATAAAAATGCACCTGCATGTAGTGGGCAGATATTTTCCATGTTATCTTTCCCAAAATACGCAGGAACTGTTTACAGCATACTGAGAATAATGAAGGAAACAGCTTAAATTGTTTGGGAAGGTGTATACAGCTCTGTGTAAAGGCTTCTTCCGTCTTTCAACAGGGACTTGAATACCTGGAATCTGAGATACCTAGTGCCTGAGGGTCCTGGGGGTGACTCTAATTCCAAAAGAAATCTTACTCTGGGATCTTTTGAGATACATGTTATGTGGAGAATATTTGTTCCTATTGGTGTTGAACTTTGTACATTTGGTAAAAAAAACAAAAAAACCAAAAAACAAAAAAGCAAAAAAAAAAAAAACCAATTTGGCAATATATGTGTCAAATTATATAGTTTTGCCTTAATGTGTCAGAGACTTCCCTTGGCAAACAGTGCTTTGAGGAAGACATAAGGACAGACAGGCACGTAACAGTGCCCCATATACAAAGGGCAGGAAGGAATAGAGGTACCTACCACCTGGAGTGATTTGATTTAGTACATGGAGAGGGAAACCCTTTAAAATGTGAAAAAATACTTCAGTTTAAAGAGAAACATGAGGATGGCAACCCAGTGTGATCAATCACATATTAAATAAAAAGTCTTGAAGACAAAGCAAGTTTTTAATATAGTTATACATTTCCAATTCAGCCATTGACTGTATTGCAAACATGTATATACTAAGAATAGACAACAAATAATATACAATACTTTTTCCTGATTAGATAAGTAGGTATGGCTTATCTGCTTTTTTCTTTAATAATTAAGACATTAAAATATGAGTTATACTAAAAATTGTTTTTAAAAGGGTACAAGTTTCATTTGCTACAATAAGCATCAGGGAAAAATTACAGAGTTTTGTATTCATTGACAAAATTAAAAATCCAATTGCATAAAGTTTATTTTTAAATAATATTTATAAGTAGTCTAGGGTGATATTTTATTTTTATTTTTTTGAGTACAGTACACATGTCAAATATTACTGAAATAATACTGTTTGTTGTTTACCAACAAATTGCACCTGCATGTGACTTTCTAATCACTTGCTGATAAGAGTTTAAAGCATAAATGAAGTTTAGATCTCTCTAACTATCAAAATTTTCCCTTAGAGTTAATGTTGATGGTTTTGTTTGGTTCATTGATTTTGCTTTTTTTTTTTTCTTTTGAGAAATGCTGGTCAGAACCAAGAAGTGACACCATTTCAAAAACATTAGAATGGCCAGTTTCAAAGAGAGAGAAAACAAGTATAAAAATGTAGGAAAATTAGAACCATCTTCACTGCAGGTGGAAATTTCAAAGGTACAGCTGTTACATAAAACTAGAAATCCAACCCTCTGCCAATTAAGCTAACACTATCACATGATCCTAAAATTCCAGTTCTGGTTGTGTGTCTCAAAGAATTCAAGGCGAGATCTTAAGGATGTATTTGCGTATCTACATTCACAAAACCCAGCAGATGTAAGCAATTCAAGTGCACAGAGATGGATGGTGAAGAGAGCATAACACACTAGAATACTGGGCAATCTTAGAAATAAGGCAGTTATGAGAATAATTGGCAACCTGGATGATGCTGCCTCTCGTACAGGACATAGTGAGGTGAGCTAGTCACAAATGACAGATAGCACATAGGACTCAATATGAAGAATCCTGAGTAGTCAAAAAACATGAAAATGAGGAATGGAAAAGTGGTTGATAAGAACTGTAAATAAGGAAAAAAAATCTCTTTAGCACAAAGATGAGTAAAAGATCTTTTAAGCATCTTAATGCTAAGAGATAAAGCTCTGGTCAAAAAAGGGTCTAGAAATCTGGGTTTAATAATGAAATGTGATTAAAATTGCTCACTGTGGATGGAAAGAAAGGTCTAAGAAGATAAGTGCCATGTTACATGATTATAAATGCAGTTTTTTTTAAGAAATCATACTCTAAAACTGCAAGAACTTATGTGATGACAACGCATACCTAGACTAGTAAAAGCTCCAGAGTGTCAACTTGTAAAGACTGTAGTGTAACTGATGGTCTTTCATCTCAGTTCCAGACAGCTAGCCCTATCACTCTGTTCCTGTCCACCACAGGGAGAACAGCAGCAGGCTATTTCCAGAAAAAAGGTATATGAGCTCGAGGGTGTTTGGTTTAATGGCAGGCAGCACCTCTGTGATTAGCAAAGAAACCAGAGAATTGAGCTGAAGGGGATCCAATTTTGTCTGTAATTGTAATGGTGTGGCAAGAAAAAAAAATATGACCTTGTTTGACATAGTAGCAACACTTTGCTGAACACCCACTATGTGGAATTTCCCATGCATCTCTTTATTGAGACTTCTGAGTTTCATCCTCTGCTATGGAGCCTAGGCATTTGCTAAGTCAGAGACCTAATGTGGTGCCTTTGGGCTTCCCCCTGAGCCCCCAACTGAGTCACACCAGAGCCTCTATCTGTTTGCACACACTTAGCCCCTCCTCATTTTCACCAAGTAGCTGAAGACAACGTGGATAGAGTAGCAGGAGACTTGAGACACATTTTCTAATGGTCAGTCATTGTGGCGTCTGCTGATCCAGTGGGTTTTTCCTGTGCTCTAGTGAATCTTGGGGTCTTTTCTTGGTTTCTGGGAAGGTAGTTATAAAAATATGGCTTTCTGGGGAGTGGGCATAGACCCTGTTACTGAGACCTGCTTATGTGTATCTTTTTGTTCCAGTGTATTCAGTGTATTCTTGTTCTATACTATTTTGAGAACTGTGCTAAGGCACCCTCCCCGCTCCCCCAACCCCCAGTGCTTTGTGCCTGGTGTCTAGATTCCACAGAGCTCTGTGAAGTATTTGGAGCCATGATGGGTACACTGGTACTCAAGACCCCTAGCAACTCCTTCAGCCTATCTCATCCCCCTCCAGGCTCAGGGCGACTATAAATAGGACATATAACCAAAGTTTTGTTATTCAGAATTATAAATTCCTCTTGGGGAGCCCCCCACCTCCAAGAATATCTGACTTATAATGTTTTCTAGGGTGCAGAGAAAGAGAGATGTTTATTTTAGATTTAAAAAAAAAACCTTCCAATTTTACATGGTCTTGGCCCTTGTCTGTACAGACATTTTTCCCTATAACCAATAATATTCATGAGCTGATGGAGGAGTTGATTTAAATAATCTGGAAGATACTTCATTTCTTTCTAGCTGCTAGCTAGAAAGCAAGAGAGAAATGACTTGTATTGATTGACCCAGTGCATATCTGCATAGGCTGCACTGGTGTTGGGGAGAAGGAGGACATAGTGGATGGCACATGCCAGAGTATTAACAGGTTACTAATGCATGAGGGAATGAACCCAGAACAGGAGGAGCTGGAAAGAGACACCAAGTCTTCTGGAGAGGTACATGCTGAATGTGTGATCAGCATCCATAGCCTATGTTTCCACTACATGCATGTCTGATACATGCAACTGTGCTGTGTCTACAGATATTGTATAGAACCTTAAAGATAATCTGATGTAAAGATATTGTTATAAAATAACAATAATTTTACTTATTTTCTCATCAGTGTCTGCCTTATGAAAACATTTCTGTTTTCCCACTTATCCCTTTATTATGCATTCATACATTCACATGGATATGAACGTATATATGTGTATGTATATATGTATATATATGTATATATATAATATTTTACCCTTAATAAATATTTAGAAACATATATTGAGATGTTTATTTCACTTTTATTACATGTATTTTTAGTGCCTTGCTATATAGTTAGGCAAAAGTGCAAAGATTTTTAACTTTCTGTTCCTAGTATCATATGATTTGTGGTTATTTGTATAAATGTGGTATCAGTCTCCCCCAACTAAATATTTGTAAATGTTTACATTCACTATACAAACATACAAGTATGCTTAGTATATTTAGTATACAAGTCCTATTGAAAATCAAAAACCCATATCAACCTCACAGATACGCTACCTAGAAGACCTTGGTTAGGTTGGTCAGTCAATGTTGATTTCAAAGGTAGAAAAGACCAATTTTTTGATACCCATAGGTTACATCTATTGAGTAAAAGACATTTGATAGTTGAAGATTTTTTAAAAAGATGTGCATATTTCTGCAGGATGCCATATTGAGCAATACTGTAATGTGCTCTCCGTGACCAAGGCTCTCGGGTACAATGTCCCGGCACTGTTTTTTATGTTGTTTTTCAGGCTCTTCATTGTAATTATAACTTGCCTGGAGGCATTCAGGAGAGATCGCTGATACTTTGGGAAATGTAACAAATAGAGGAGAGCAGATAAAAATGCTCCTTATATCTACTTTTACACTGTAAAAAGACTTTTACTGACAAAATGGGGCCGGGAGAGGAGATGATGGAATTCATGCACAGCTTCTTTCGAGCTTGCCCTGACCTCAGCACATTTACACATTCTTTCGTGTGACAGACATTTTCGACTCACATGGGTCAGGATCATCTTGGATGGGAGGGGAAGCAGGCAGTGAAGCAGCTGGTAGAGGAGGAGCTGCTGAAGATGCAGGCAGAAGCTGGTACCAGGGAAGGAAAGCTAGACTTTATCAAAGTAAGAGGGTCTCCTGCTCCCTGCAGTGACCCAGAGAGGAAAAGGTTCTGCTTCAGTTCAGAATCCAGCTCTACACCATCTGGTCCAGCTTGCTCAGGACCCCCAACAAAGAACAGCACAACAAAGAAAGGCGTGTCAAAGGAGAGCCTTAAGGAATGCGGTTGAGAACACAGATGAACAGCCAACAGACCTGGTTGCAAAGATGGGACTGGAAGAGAGCAGTGAAGAGGAAGCAGAGGGCCCTGTCAGATCAGGCGAGGTCTGGAAGGCAGAGGACACTGAGGAAGATGGTGACATGAAAAAACAAACAAACAACAACAACAACAACAAAAACCCAAAAGGACAGGGCTAGACAGAAAGCTGGGCCAAGAACAAGTGAACATCACACAAGGCGGATAGGAAGCAGGCAGGCTAAGGAAGAGAGTGGAAGCGCTGTGGAAGAGGCTGTGCAGAGTAGAGCAAAGGTGGAGGGAACCGCCGGTACTGAATGCCAGGAGGAAAGTCAAGATAGCAAAGAAAGGAAAGAACACAGGGAGCCCAGACCAAGCAGCAATAAAGTGGGGGAGAATAGCCTGAGAGAGAAAAAGCTGTAAGCAGAAAATCAGGGCTGGGAGGCTGACCAGAGGCTTGGGAGACATCAAGGAAGAGAAGGGGTGTGTGTGTTGAGCAGTAACTAGTTGGGATAGCAGTTGGAGGAAGAAGAGCACTCAGTGAAGAGAAAGAGCAAGTACAGGACCCAGACTGAGAGTGAGAGAAGGCAGAGCACAAGCAATAGGGATGATGTTAACAGCACGCAGGTACAAGCAGCCCCCAATACAAAGATGGGCAGTTTAGGCAGCAGTAATGGTGACAGTGGCATGGAGAGGGGAAGTGAGTGACTCTCAGGAAGGACAGAACACCAAAGAGGAGAGGAAAAGCCGCTCTTTCAAGGAGAGCTCCAAGAAAGACAAGGCATGACGGTCCCCTTCCTCATCAGGTGCAAGTCCAGAACCCCTAGACCAGAAGGCTGCCTCTGGTCGCTGGGGGGAGGATTTCCCATCTGTAGTTAGGCAAAAGCATCATATCGGGCTTGTGCTGTCTGCTGAAACTACAAGGAGCAGTTAGGCACCTGTTGTTCCCATAAGGAGCACTTGAGTGTCCTCAGCGCAGAGCTGGAAGCACTGGATGTGAAGGCAATCCTTGCTTGCAGAAGTGTGGGGCCCTGAAGGGGCAGTAGGAAGAGGCAGCTGAAGTGGCTTCCTTGGACATGAAGACAAAATGCCTAGAACCCTTCATGAAAAGGAATCTCCCCAGGGGAGCTTTATCACTGAGCCCTGGACTCAGAAGAGGAGCAGCCATACCAAGCACCCCCAGACTGGTCCCATATGTGTGGCATCATTAGAAGTGATGGTGAGAGTTGCTGAACTGAACTCCATGCCCAGGATGGACCTTACCCTGTTATACAAGGGCCTGTAGCACTGAAGCAGTGCTCAAAGATAGACCATAGCCACAGGGATCTAAGTTGTTGGCACACTATTCAACTTCATGTTACAAGGGAAGTACACGTACTACTACCACCACCACCACCACTACCACCACCACATGACCACACCACCACCATCACCACCACTACCACCACCACCATCACCACCACCACCAC
>NW_022196912.1:46707919-46709467 GCF_008632895.1 Mastomys coucha | reverse complement strand
ACCACACCACCACCACCACCATCACCACCATCGCTACCACCACACCACTGTACCGCCATCAAAACCATGACCACCATGACCACCACCACCACTACCACTACCATGACCACACCACCACTATCACCACCACCACCACCACCACCATCAAAATAACAAGAAGTAATAATGCATGGTCAGTAATATCTCTCAACACCAATGGGCTTAATTCCCCAATAAAAAGACACAGGCTAACAGAATGGATGGGAAAACAGGATCCATAATTCTGCTGCATATAAGAAACATACCACAGCAATAACAATAGACATTACCTCAGAGTTAAGGGTGGGGAAATAAGTCTTCCAAGCCAACAGACCTAAGAAGCAAGCTGGAAAAGCCATTCTCCATTTTATCTAATAAAAAAGACTTTCACCCAAAAGTAATCAAAAGAGAGAGTGAAGGATACTTTATAATCATCAAAAAAAAAACCTACCAAAATGATATTTCAATTCTAAACATCTATGCCCCAAACACAAGGGTGACCACATTTGTAAAAGAAACATTGCTAAAGCTTAAATCACACATCAAATCCCACATGTTAATAGTGGAAGACTTCAATATTCCACTCTCATCTATTAACAGGTAACTCAGAAAAAAAACTAAACAGAGAAATGATGAAACTAACAGACATATGAATGAAATGGACCTAGTAGCCATCTATAGAACACTTCGCCCAAACACAAAAGAATATACCTTCTTTTCAGCACCCCGTGGATCTTCCTCCAAAGTTGACCACATAGTCAGTCACAAAGCAAGCCTTGACAGATCCAAGAAGACTGAAATAATAATGCCTTGTATCTTATCAAACCACCATGGATTAAAGCTGAACTTCAACAACAGAAACACTAGAAAGCTATACACTCATGGAAACTGAACAACTCTCTAACAAAAATTGCTTGGCATTGGTATAGGAAAAGACAGCTTGATCAATGGAAGTGAGTCAAAGACCCAGAAATAAACCCTCATACCTATGGACACTTGATTTTTAACAAAGATGCCAAAACCATACAATGGAAAAAAGAAAGCATCGTCAACAAACAGTGCTTGTTTAACTGGATGTCTACATATAGAAGAATGTAAATTGATCCATATCTATCACTCTGCACAAAACTCAAGTCCAAGTAGATCAAAGGCCTCAACATAAAACTGGATACACTTAATCTAATAGAACAGCAAGTGGGGGAAAGCTTTGAATGCCTTGGTACAGGACACAGCTTCCTGAACAGAACATCAATGGCTCAGGCTCTAAGATAAACAATTAATAAATGAGATCTCATGAAACTGGGAAGCTTCTCCAAGGCAAAGGGCAGTGTAAATAGGACAAAACAGTAGCCTACAGCTTGGGAGATGATCTTCACCAATCCTACATCTGAAGAGGGCTAATATCGAAAATATATAAAGAACTCAAGAAGTTAGACTCTGATAACCCAAATAACCCAATTAAAAAATGGGGTACAGAGCTGAATAAAGAATTCTTTATTTTGGTGCACACCTTTAATCCCAGCACTTGGG